>NC_088993.1:1200000-1500000 GCF_963932015.1 Anas acuta
TTAGAAGGCTGTAGCACAGCAATTAAAACATCCTTCTTGTGATTTATTTTTAGAGGTTACATCAATGTGTATTCTTGAAATGGCTGCTGTAATGAGCGGGATGATGGGCTAGAGTGAACTCTCATCAAGTTTGCGGGTGATAACAAATTGGGGGGAGCGGTTGGTACACCGGAGGGCAGGGCTGTTACTCAGATGGATCTAGTCAGGCTGGAAAAATGAGCAATCAGGGACATTATGAAGCTCAGAAAATGCAGAGCCCTGTATGTGGGCTGGCATAACCCCATGCAACAGGACAGGTTGGAAACTGTCTAGAGAACAGCTTCACAGAAAAGGATCTCAGGGTCATGGTGGACAAGTCGAACATGAGTCAACAGTGTGCCCTTGCAGCAAGTGTGTCCAGCTGCATACTGGGCTGAGTATAGCCAGTGGCTTTGGAGGGAAATGATTCTTCCCCTCAATTTTGGTTTCTGTGACATCTGGAGTGCTGTCTGTAGCTTTGGACCCCTAGTAGAAGACGGATGTTGACATACTAAAGCAAGACTCGTGAAGGTCAGTAAGCTGCTTGGGGGCTGCAGTTCACAATGTGCCAAGGAGAATCTGACAGAACTACATTTGCTCAGCATTAAAGATGATGATGTTGAGGAGAGTTGGTATTGTTGTCTAATTAGCTACCTAATAGGAGGGAGTAGAGAAGGAGGGTGTAGAGCTTGGTGCTTCCCAGAGGTACACAAAAGCAAATGGGCACAAGTTCCAACATGGGAAATTCAACATAGGGAAATATATATTCCTTTTATATAGTGTGTATATATATATGTATGTATGTATATAAAAGGGTGGTCACATACCAGAACAGCTTACCCAGAGAGGCTGTGGTAACTCAGTCCTTTAAAATATTCGTAACTGGACTAGACATGGCCTGAAGCAATGTGCTTTCATGGGGCCTGCCTTGAGCAGAAAGTAATGCTGCAGACTTGCAGAAGTCCCTGACCACTTATGTGTTTCTATGGATTGTGATCTGATAGCAGGTAGCTTCAAACTGACAGTTCCACCTTGCAGGGAAAGAGACTCTAATAACAATTTTCTTTTTGCCTAAATGTTTTCATGAAACTACGCCCTGCAGGCAGGGAAGGCAGTACGTCTGTTCTACTGCAATAATAAATTCATTGATAATTATTTCTGTATGTATCACCAACTAAGCTATGCAAACGCACAGGGAGAATAATATGTACTGAATTCAAGGAAAGCTGAGACTTTGCTTGTCTACTTTTATTATCTAGACTGCTTTGTCATAAACAGAAACAATGTTCTTTTCATAAAGAACTACTTTCCTGCCATTTTAATTCACTATTCTGAAATTCCATTTCCGTGCATTTGTCCTTATCCAAATATTCCTCCAGTTCTGTTATATTTTTACTGAGATGTGGGAAAACTACAGAATCATAAGCAGTACTAAAGATGAAGGTAGACTTTAGACTAACAGAGACTGTGTAGACTATTCCACTGAGAGGGCTGAGACAAAAATATACTTATTATCATTTTGTGCAACCCTTTTCTTTTACCTCTTCATTACATCTCATTAAGTGCTGTAAATTGCTTAAAAATGAAGTGCATATTTTTGTCTCATCTATTTTTTCTTCCATCTTTTGTTATATTACTCTCCATCCCATCAGTGGTGTAACACCCTACTAGGCTGCTTGTATTACAACTATTACAACTTTCTTTATGATCTTTCTGTTCATGATGTCTGCTTTCTCATCTGTCAATAATTTTATGGCAATTGGACACTTGGGAGAGGACAAAAAAACTAAGTTGTGTGTCCATCAAAGGAAAGGTGAGGACAAAGTACCTCTTGTCTGCTCCAGGCTAATCATCCAAAGAACTATCTTTAACTTGTTTAAATGCCATCCAGACTCCTTTGGGAACTGGGAAGTTACTGAATGTATGATTAGGAGACAAGAAAAATGGAAGTACTGAGGAGGGATGTGGGTTGCTGGGAATAGCCAGAGAACTTCTTATGAGTAGGAAAAAAGTGAAAACTAGAAAACTGTGATGTTAAGATACATGGGTTCAAAAAGGCAACGCAGCTCAATAGTGTTGATAAATTCAAGTGTCACCTGTCAAACAGGCTTGGATTTCTTTATTTCCCTTTGGATCATTTCCTACCTTTACTGCATTTTCAGTGTGGGTGGGTGGACAAGGAGTAAATGAAACAGAGAACCGCCAGCTCCATGACCATGATTTTCTACACCTCAAGTAAATCAGATTCTTCTGAACTAGCCAAGAATTGGAGCAGTCATTTGCTGAGGATTATGCATAGAATGGAAGTGCCCAACATGCAGGTCAGCATTCAGTAAAACATCTGTTTAGCTGCTATTGTTTAGCCACTAGTAGCTATTTTGATTTCCCAGGGAGAAGCTAGGATTCTAATCTCAGTAGAAAGTACAAGTTTAAGTACATTCTCAAATCTGGGTCATGCTGACAAACATATTATGTGAGTTTTCTATGAAGGCCTGTTTACCACTGTATTTGTATAGCAACAAATGCCATGGGTACTTTATAATGTGAACAATTTAGAACAACTTATGTAACCTGTAATTATAAAGATGTAAACTTCTGCTTCTTCGTAGTGTCAATTACTGGATTAAGAATACTTTTTTTCCTAAAACTAAGAAAGAGTTTTTATGATTCTATAGGCTGCATATTCCCTTAAAAGTGACCAGTTATGGGCAAGTTAAGACATGTTCAAGACATTTGTGAGCGAGAGACTTCTTATAGGCTCACTGTCAGGAAGTGCTAAGAGAACAGTTGAGTCTGAAGGTTGCAGCTGCAGTGGAGTCCCAGTACCCTATAAATATGACAGTGTTCAAGCAAGATGATGATACCTAGCTCTTACAGAGTTCACTGAATCTTCAAAGAGATGTAGATATGTTGCATAATTTAATTTCCATTGTCCAAACTGAAAAATAGGACACCAATGGTTTTGGCAATCTTAAGCCTTGGTTATTGTTTTTGTTTTCATTTTAATACAAGGAATATGACCTGAACCAAATACTTCACTTACTTCCTTAGTTTACAATACAACAAATTCCTAATTGCAAAGCTGTATTTACTAAACTTAATAGAAGCAAGTGTGAAAAACTCTTGTCTGCAGGTCCTGTAATCTTAAGGGTCATATCATCCTAAGCACACAGAGAGACTGTATGCTTTAAAATGACATGTATGAAAAATCTTATGTAGAAAGGAAAAAGTTTTAACTTCGTATTGAGATGCTGTCATTAAATGAATACATCAAATGCCATGGAACTACCCCATGTGTACTAGCAGTGATTGAACTGTCATTCTCTTTGCATTTGCTATAAGGGGCTGTGCTATATTGAGTGTAACAGGCCTTGCTAACTGGCGTCAGGATGTGCAAGACAGCACGAGAAAGCAAGGGATTAAAGGTGTGAATCTTGCTAAATGGATTTACTTCTCTAAAGCACTGATCCTAAAGCATATATAGCATCAAGTCATAGGTGATATTGAGCAGTCAAAAGGAGTTTGGTAACATAGTAGTTCATTCCTCTAAGACTTCCTCGTTTAGGATGTATGCTGTAGCTTTCACTGATTAGTCCTTCAAAGCCTAGAGAAATAAACAGCCATAAAACTTAGCACATTCTAATTGTATTAATTGTTGTTTCAATTATTTTAATGCAGATATTTTCTGTCAAACTCTGTTGAACAAGTAGAAATTTTGTATAGATTTATTTTGTGACTATGATACCCCAAAATAGGGTATTATGGTGCTGAATATTGTTGGCATCATTTTTTGTTTGCAGATTATCATTTAAAATATAAAAATTCTTATATTTTATGCTTTAACTTTACAGAGCAGAACAGTACTGCATACAGGGAGTACTCTGAATTTTGTGTGATCTGCAAGGCTGCATTTCTTAACCTCAATGCTGATTTGATATTGCTGTGAGAATCCTAACCTTTTTAATTTTCTAGTTCTGTTTGGAATTCTTTAACGCCACATTAATGTTTTACTGTTATTCTGTTTATTTCCTCTCTCAGAAAGAAGAAAAGCTAAACCCTTATTAGTTTATGCTCCATGTAATCCCTAGGAAGGATTTGCCAGGAACGGATAATCTTTGCTTGATTCCAAGTCTTATTTAGATTGGAGGGTCAAGGGGAGACGTACCCCAACTTAATTATATAGCAATTCTAATTCGTGTTCATTCTGTAGAATACCTTGCAGAGTTTTTGTTTTGATTTTTTTCTGATAGCCACCAATATAAAAAGCACTGATTTTTCTGATAGCCACCAAAGAAAATACCTGTATTTATTAAATAAAAAAAAGTCAATACTGTACATCACTGTTTTAAACATATAGATGTTCTTAAGTAACTGTGTGTTGAGATACTAAAAGGTCATTTTCTCACTTTCGGTAAGGTAGTGTTTTTTATTTTTGAATTTATGTTGAAGCAGTGAATAATTTGCCTATGGATATGTGGAAACATTTTGCTTTATGCATGCAATGAAGTAGACTTAAAATGTAACGCAAAGTGGTTAATTATCTGTAATGATATCATCCCTGATCCTAGGGAAGGGAATGCATCTTCCTTTGGCCAGAAATAAAACAAACATTAAACAACTGCTTTTATATAAAGAAAGAAATATTTTTAATTGTAGCACATATATTGTATCCCCCCAACCCCCTTAATTTTTCTGTAGTCTGCGTACCTAGCTGATTACCCCACAACTGGGAGAACTGGTATTAGGTGGGTGCCTTTATGATCATTATGACTGTAGGCTGAAAGGAAGAGGAGGAGCTGCAGGAGCCCTAATTTTACTTGAAATACTGGACTTAGGAAACCATGTGAAAACACCAGGCAGTATGATTCCTTCAAGAAGGGTCACCAGCAACACAAGAAGTGTGACTACTTATTGGTAAGCTGCTTGTTTCTTGTTCCTTTCCGTTCCGATCCTTTCCTTTCTTCTGTTCTTCGATGTTTTATCTCAATAAATCATCATTTAGATTTGGCCTCTGCCCACCTTCTTCTTCAGCTTCTTAAATCACTTGTGATTTATTCAAAGAGTTGACGCTCAGATCACCTCATCTGACTTGTATACCATAGCTCCTGAAATTTCTTGTACCAGCCCAAGTAATTTATTTGAGCAAGGCATATTTCCTATCTGCCTGAAGCATATAATTAAATTTGGAGTCACACAAATTTAGAAGATAAGGGACTTCCTGTTCTGTTAACAGAACCCTTTGGGAAATCGGTAACATGTTTTTAGTAAAAATAAAATCTAATCAACACAATCATTTTTTCTCTTCAAGAAGAAAATTTATATTAATTATTTATTCATTAAAATATTTGTTAAAATAATTTGGGAGAGCCTTTGAGAAGGGGAAGGAATGGCAGTAAGTTCAATACTAAAACATTTCAACTGACAGGCAGAAAAACTCTGGTCATGAAAACATACAAATAAAGCATATGCAGTATGTACTACAGGTTAGGTTCTGTTCTCAGTTAAAACAGTTAATTCCTATTATCTCTAAAACATAAAGAAAAATGTATAAAAACAAACAAAAAAAAACACCACTAAAGAACAACAACAAAAAAGGGAACTAGAAAAAAAAAGAAAAAAGAGATGAAACACCAAAAACAACCAACCAAAAAAAAAAAACACAATAGCTATCTAGTACCTGAAATTCAACAGTTTAAAGAAATAATTTTTTTATTTAAATCTCTGCAACTACTGTGTAGGTTTAAATGCTAGCAGCTCAATTTTACAAATTTCAGTAATGAGACACAGAACAACGGAAGCCCTATACAAAGCAAGGTGAAGAGAAGAAAAACTTAGAAGAGCTTAGTTCATTGTCTTATTTTTAGTGCTTTGAAGTGCGCTAGTGCTGCTTATTCTATCATGATAATAATGTACTCTTAAAGAGACTGTATCAAAGCTGACGTGCCTAAAAAATATATATATCAAAAAAACTCAGAGGGTAGGCAACATTGCCTTTTAAAATAGCTTCTAACAATGACTTAGCGTAATTATATATCCTCTAGACTGAGGTTTGGAAGAATGTTAACTCTCCTGTCAATTTAAAACCTTCTTACGTATACAACCCATGGGTGGGGTGCCACATTTTAGAATAGAGCATTTCACTTAAATGAAAAAAATAAAAAAAATAAAAAAAATAAAAAAAATCTAGTGTTTGTTTTGTTTAGGTCTTATAGCATATAAACTCAAATTTCATGGAAGCACATGTGGTTATAAAGCCTCTTTTGAGTTCCTACCACAGAGTAAAAGAGTACAAGAAAAATGAGGAAAAAAAAAGATTAGCAAAAAGGTATGAGAAAGCAACTTCTATGACTTCATATCCTGCCTTGCTGGGCACACAGTCTCTAGATGGACTCATGTTGTTGTCAGAGGTTGTGCTGCTCCATCAGGGCCATTATTTTTAATGGACACTGTACACTGCCCATTCACCTGGATTCTCTTCTGTACTGCAAAATGAGAACTTTGAAATTAAATATATTATGTCAGTTAATTCTCATATGACTCTTCTCACTTCTGAAATTGTGTATATTTAGGAGTAATGTGTGCATAACCTATACACTTAACGATATGGCTTGCAGCAGAGGAAAAAAAAAACAACTGTACTGGCTTGAATACCAAAATGCTGGACTGAGGGATGAAATTATTTTTAAAGAAAATATTATAACTTTATATAAAAAGATATATATTTGAATAAAAAATAGCTCTAGGGGTTCCACGGCAGCATTCATTCTTATGCTTTTCTACTTTGAGGATATGAGTTCCTTAAAATGGTAATCTTTCTAGTTTAACAAACAAGAATTGAAATACTGTTTTTAAATATTTCTCTTTGATAGGCTTTCAGTTATGAAGTATTCTGCATTTTTTCTAGTTGAACCAAATAGTCTATCTTTTCTCCCTAGAAGAAAGAGGTGAAAGAAAATTATTATACAAGTTTCTAAGATCTAGTTTTGACACTTAAACATTCCAGTTGCTGGCCAGAACACTTAGTAAAATGAGTATTGGTGTCTGATGCTGATCTACACATTGCCAAATTTTTCCAGTATCAGTTTATGTCCTTTCAATGCATAGCACTTCTTGCTAGTAATTTCTGCATTTTTTTGAAATTACTATATTTATCCTTCTTGTATTTTAATGTTTTTTGTTCAAGAAAGATCAAAAATTGAAATGAAAATTGCCAGGAAGGAATAAAGGGTGAATCCTACAAGTAAATTTTATCTGGGAAGTGTGTGCATGTTTTGTGAGAGTTTACAGACTTTTTCTCTCTCCTTCACTCTAGAAAAGCTGTATTTTAAACCCTGTATTTCAGTAACGATGGTAAGGGAAAAATAGAAACATCTCATCAGCTTGATGCCCAGCAATATAAAAACAGAAATAAGCTTTCTGTTAAAAAGTATTTTCTCTGAAAGAATCTAGTCAAATCTGGCCCCTCCTTATTTAAAGTTGTATTTAAATTCAGCTTTTTAGTGTATAATTGCTACTTTTGCAAAGCAGCTTTTGTTTCATTATGTTTTAGGTGACATGATGAAAAGCAAAATCATTGTAATAATGTACTCTAACATGAGGTGGAGTGACATAAAGCAAAAAGTAAACACTACTGTTCAGGACTTGAAATATGTCAGTGGCAAAACTGAAGAATTCCTTACATATGTTATACTCAGCTTGAGAATACTTTGCTGTTTTTACTAGTGCTTATATTCTGAGTCTTGGATGACTTCTTGACCTTTTGGAGTAACACTGACAGCTAAGATCAGCTGATGAATAACTGCTTATATCTATAACTAGGCATTATGGTGGTTGGTTCTCTGTGTGAAGGGTCTGAGCTTCCTCTGAAGTAAAAAGACAAAGTTAGGGATTCACAAGAGCCAATGTACTGTTGGGGGACTCCCTGTTTTTGCCAAGTAGATATGATTAAGAGAGGCAGAGAGGTGTAGCATTTAGCCACTTTGACCTAAGCCTGCAGGGAGCAGACAGTTACAATGTGTTAATAGCTTTCAGGATATGAGAGAGACAGTTTAGAGTCTTTGAAGATACTTATCCTACTTAACTCACCTATGAAAAGGATAATCTGATTGCCAGCCCTAAAGAGGTTTTAAGCAACTGTTCCCTTTACTCTTTCTGTTGAAATTGTGAGAAGAATGAGATTTTCTTTTTCAGAGACAGAAAGACATGCCAGCAACAGTTGAGCTCGTGATTAGGATACCTTACTGCAAAAAAGAGAAAATCTGTCCTGATCCCTGCTTGTTTATGCAAAGGCGCCCTACAAAACTCACAGGGATTGCTTTTTAGCAGGAATGATCAAATTGGTAAAGTATGTGTCCATGCTAGCATTTTAGTTTGGCTCAGAAGTAAGCCATTGATTGCCACTATTTGGTGTGCTTTGGGTCGCTGTGTAGTCATCTGTTATTATGGTAGGGCCCCCTCTGTGGATGGAGGTATTCTTCAGTTCTGGTTGTGTTCTTTCCTGAACAAACTTAACCTCTGGGTTAGATTACAAACCACTGGTTTCACCTCCTCCATCTTCTTTATGGGCAGATTTAAACTGCATATATAAGCTGTGATAGAAAAAGAGATCAATTCACTTTAGCCATAATCCGTCTTTTCAGTTATGTTAGAATTCTCTAGGATTAAACATATGTTCTTCTTAACTTCCAAGTATAAAGCCAAGCAAATAAGGACAGGACCATGGAGGTGGAAATCAAGATACTGAATCTAACAAAAACACGTAGCTCCAAAGTACAGCTAGAATGTGTATTACCCCTCAAATAAAACACTTATAGAATATCCCGAGTTGGAAGGGACCCATAAGGATCATCAAGATCTAAACTTGAGATAGATTCACGCTAACAGCGGATGCAATGATGTTCTCTTTCTCTCAAAGGAAGTAATCTACATGCCTTACATTGTTAATCAGCACAGCCATAGTTAAAGAAAATGATAAAATTAAGATCAGATGTAAACAGCTGAAGCTCATGATAATGAGTTAGCCAGTTACAACAGTGATGTAAATATCATATTACCAAGCAGGCCAGAAATTGTGTGTATTTTCCTCAGTTTAACCTCCAATGCCTGTTTGTAATGTAGAAATGAATAAAACAATGGTATAGAAAAAATGGAATATAATGAAATAATCCAATAAATTAAATGGGCATATATTGCTACATTTAAACCTTCTTAACCACAAAAAAATAATAAGAAAAATTGTAGGGTTTTTTTTTTGAAAATGTAATGAAACATGTAAACATTGAAAACTTTAAAGCTGCTCGGAAAGAAGAGAGTTGACAGATTAATAACTTCATAATGTGCTTTTCTTGTATCCTTAAAGTACCTTTATATGTATATATATCTATATCTATATAGATAAATAGATATAGACATCCTTTTTCAAGATATATTAGGCACCGTCAGTGATTGTCCTTAAATCCCTGGACATGGAGAGGTGCTGTGAGAACTGCCCACAGAACTGTCCCAACTCCTGACTTTTCCCAACCCTGGTCAAAATTCTGTAACCAGCTAGAATAGATCAGTTATTATTAAACCAAGAATTGAAACAATATATATATTATTCCTATTGGAATATAGCCTTTATGTCCAGACAGATACATTTTTTGTGATCAGAAGAGAGTTTGTGAGTTTGCAAGTCCCTTATGAAAATGGTAAAGCACCTCAAAAGATTTAAAAGTCTTGAGTGCATGCAGCATTAAGGCTCAGTAAACAGGAAAACTGAAGTTAAACTACTGAGACCCTATAGAGCAGAACTGTTTGTTTCAGAGTCTCAAATTTATTTCCTCTTTAGTATTTCTGGTATGAATTAATACAAAATGCCCTGCATATTCCCTTTCATTTTTAAATCATTTTAAATCACGTTTTCAAAACCGTGTGGCATTTAAATTTTCTAGTCCAGCTACCAGCTACAAGTTTTTTTTTTTTTTTTTTTTTTCCATACTCTGGACAACTAACATTTAGGAAGGATATCTTAGCTAAGAACCTTGACTATAATGATATAATGATGTAAAAAATAAAAATTCAACCAATGCATTTTCAGGACAGCATGCTTTTGAGTAGTTGCTCATTCATCTCAAGCGACTTTCAGGTATGGCTTGATGTGGTTCCAGTTTTGTCACTCTTCCTGTTGAAATGTGTGACAACATCAGGAAATGGTCTAACCTGTAGTAGCATACCCTGACAAGCACTTATTTTTCTTGTTCCTTCCCCTGCCAGCCTGAGGTGATACACTCTGATTGTTTTCAAACATGCAAAGAGAGAGAGGCCTGAGTAAGCCTTAGGTACATTATGGAGCAAACTAGGGAAAAAGAAAGCTTAAATCCATCTCCCTCTCATTTATGGAGACACCTACCAGTTATCATCCTTATTATTCCTCAGAAAAGTTTAAAAGCAGGGACTGGCACTCTTTCTTTCCTGGCTAAAAGAAGACCTCTAGCTGATCACCCATCCTGGCAAAGGGTTACCCTTCTTCTTCTTACCCTCATTAGACCCGCCATCCACACCTTTGTCGTGCTGCAGCATGTTTCACTCAAGATTATTGTCATGGGCTGGTTGGAGGCCTCCAGCTAATGCTCACGGTGGTGGCTGGCATTAATGTCAGCTAGCCTTGTGCAAGACAGGGGTCTTCTGCATGCTATAATATTACACTGAAGTTGTTGGGTTTTCTTAATTCAAGAAGTCATTTCTAATTCTGAACCTTTCAACCTGCAGGAATTCCTTTCGTTCTAGCTCTGCTTATGACACCTGACATCGGTTTGTAGATACCAGCACCCTAGGAACCCTGGAGTGGGACTTGTGCCCTCTGCTGGTCAATTGGTCCTCACAATGCTGCAGGAGTAGGCAATCCCTTCTCCTTAGGCTCAGTAAAAGCTGTATACTGCTACAGAGCGACTGTTTATTAGTTTTTAATTCTGCTGCAGATTAACATTGAGACACTGAAACTAACACGGGATACTCTCCGCTGCATACTAATACTTCAGTTTAATGTAAAATATGACAAGGATTTCTACTTTAATTCCTAGACACAAAAAAAAATGTATATGTTTTGCTTTCTTAAACATTCTAAATGTTCTACTCAGCAAGGAGTTTTAAATTAATTAAAAAAATGCTATTTATTTTCCTAAGAAAATAAAAAACGTTCACAACTAATATCAGGCTCATATAACAAAATTTGCAGTTTCACTTGCTGTTCTTCAAATACTCAGCTGCCCCTCTGCCACCCAGAGCCGCTCAGTGATAGCAGAAATCATTTCTCTGTTAGGGTATTATCAATTCCTTTACTTTTTGCATACAGTAAGTAATTATTCGTGGTTACAGAGAGAGTCATAAGCACAACTTGGCAACATAACGTTTGTGTAGGAAGATCTTGTTATGCCGTTTAGTTCAAGTCTAAGAGTAACTGAATAAGGATATATAAATGTTTTAAGAAAGAATAAACAAGAAAGTTAAAACACACACACAAACACCAAAACCTTTTTATTTCTACAGAGATTAGTTAAGTATTGTCTAGTACAGAATATTCTGCTCTCATGTGACTTAACTTAAAAATTCATCTTATTTTCAGGGGTCAAGCCTGTATTCTCACCAGTAACTGTGGGAAGTGACAATATACTATATCATCATCATTTGTAAAGGAAAAGATCTTGCTGTGTCAGTAATGCAGTCAGTTAGGTTATTCAACAGCGTGGCATGCACATGACAGAACAGATAAAATGCCACAGAGTATGACTTGCATGCCATACTCAGTATTTGTCCATGGGGGTATAAAGGATTCATTAGTTCATTGGTATTCATTAATACCAATAAATAAATAAAAACCTAATATTTGCAATACCTTAGGTGGGAGTCCTCCTCCATATGCTGGCCAGCTACAAGAATGTGCACTAGGTCTTCCTATTTTGCTCAAAGCACTTCTCACTCATTTCTGTGTATCCTAAGGAAAACATCAAGATATCCCCCCCCAAAAAAAACAAACAAACAAACAACAAACAAACAAACAAAAAAACAGGTATAAAAAATACCAACTGCAAATTGACTTATAGAATGGATTACATTAACCTGATTATTTAAAATACAGGACATTATTTTTAAGGTTCGTCTACTCATAAAGATTTAATATGGTTTAACTGTTACAATCTGAGTAATTCAGGCCAACACTTCTGAGCATGCCTTTCACAGAAGGAATCCTGTATTTCATCCTGTTTTTTTTATGTTGAGCTCTACCTTGGAGAATTATTTATATAATATATATATATATTTTTTTTTTGGTGAATACTTCCTTTCATAGTTGCTAAAACACATATTTATGCCTGACCCAAACTGGCTATTTATACAGATGTTAAAAAAAAAAAAAAGTTTTTTTTAAAAAACTTTTTTGAAACTTCCTGTTTTAATTATTCAGGAAATTTCTTTTTCTTCCCAAAATACATGTGGAAATGGAATAGCCATATATTTGCAAACCACTGCTTATGGAAAGAGCACAATGTCACTGTGCATATGTATGATGGAATTCTGTGTCTGGAAAAGAAAATCAAGGCCTCTTTCAAAACGACAAAACCAAAATAGTTTAAGGGAATACATTTCCTGGAATTATCTCTACACATAAATAACTTATTTACATTAGAAATTTCTATGAACTGAAATCCTAATGTCAGAAAATGTTCAATGATAAGGACTTAAGATGCTGCAGAAAATGCAATGCACTGAAAAAACTAGTTACTTGTCTTCCAATCATCTGATGCTGCTATTCATAGCTATGTAACTCTCCTGATTAGTGAACGCAAAGATGGACTCCAGAGCAATTTACTTTTTAACATCTGAATTATAAAAATAAGACTGTTCTTTTGTTTCCTCTCAGAAAATAATTTGTGGATTTCAAGGGAAGTCCCTTTGCCTGGTTTGTTTTATAAGTTTATTGGGGAAAAAATACTAAGAAAATCTGACCATACTTCTGGTAGTCAGCTGCATAAATGACTTAATTTCTACTAAGTCCCAACTCTTTATTAGCTCAAAATATCACTTAAACTGGAAAGGGAACTACTCAATCATAGATGTTAGGTTATTATAACATTACAAGTTATAACTTAGATTAGTGAAAAGGAACATATCTACTTGTATTAAAGTGGTGAAAAGGAGAGTATGTGTGTTCTTCTGGTCTACTAACTACTACTAAAAAATCTACAATTACACGTTTTTCAGTCTGTAGATTGGTTCTTGGTCAGTCTTATAAAAGCAACTAAAATACGCACTTCTGAGTAACAATTCTACTACAGTGGTTAGGAACAATCAAAGAATAACAATTTTCTCCAAAGTGCAAAAAAGCTCTACAACTTCCAGCTACATTGAGTTTTTCCTCTTTGTCAAATAATTAACCTAGATTGTTTGTTCAAAATCATCAGTACGTATAGCGATGAAACATCTCTTTTAACAGGTTTTAATATGACAAAAGATTAATTCTCCAAGAAAGCAACTCCAGTGATGTTCTAGCAAGGTACAAGGGTCTTTCCTTCTTGATACAGAAATGCAGTGTTTCCAAATTCCTTTTAAAGGGTATTTAATCTCTCTCTCTCCTGGAATAATTCTCTCATAAGCAACAATAACCAGGTTCCCCTTACATGTCAGTATAACTACATAAGCAGTTGAAATTGTCAAAAAATAATTAGTCTGGTAAGTTTATGTAGGCTTCCACAAAGAGTATTTTAAAGTGAAAGATAATCAGGTTATGTAACAGGAGTAATTATCACTTGTTAACCTGTGACAATAAGTCAGTTCAAGATGGTTGAAGTGTAACTACTATTCTGTTCCTCTGAGTTACTATACCATAAAATTAATTTAAACAAATGAAAATAATTATGTTATCTACTTCCAATTTATATAAAAGCAAAATATATTATTTCCTCAAAAGCTTGGTTTTGGGTCAATGCCTTGCCACATTCTCCTGATATTTTGCACATCCGGTACATAACACGAAAACACGACTCCAAAGCTCCCACTCTCACAGAGTGCCACTGCTGTGTTGCTGGAGCTGCTTATAGGGTACAATTTGTTTTTAATAAATAAATAAATAATGTAGCTTGTTCAACAACATAATAATTCTAGCATAAAATCTGTTTTGCTTCCTAAGTGTTTGATACATAGGGTGTTCTTACAGCGTTTTCTGTACTTTAACATCATCCCACAATTTTCAGGCTCACTTCTGCAGTCCATCTGATTCAAAGATCGAAGCCGAAATTTCCTTAAGTGGTATATCCTTTATTGCAGTGCTGGATGCACGGGGGATCTCTCCACCTATCGTGCATACCCAAAGTGGAAAGCAGTCTTGAATTTATACAATCAATCTATCAATATTCTACAAGCGCCTATACATATGCATTACCTATCCCCGCCTTCCCTCGCTTCTCATGCTAATTAGCCTTTTGGCACCTTGCGCCTGCGTAGAGCCTCCCAAGAATTGTGGGCAGGGGTCTTTGGGACGTGGGCAGGGGTCTTTGGGAGGAAGACCCCGAGTCTTCCTCACAGTGTACTTTTCACCTTTGGCCAGGAATCTGCTGAGTTGGCAGGTTTCTTAATTGCAAGAGCTGGTTGTTGCTAATTCTTCCATTTGTTGTATCTTTATAATGAATTCCAATGTCCAGTTTTGAGATTTATAGTCTTTACATTTGTTTCTCTGTCCGTCTGCTGCTTCCTTATCATGAGTTCCAGTGTCTTGTTTCGAGATATACAGTCCATGTCTGGGGATTGTCCTTGCCTCCCCAATGTCTCCCCAATACCTCCTTAATATTGTCCTTGCCTCTCCAATGTCTCCTTAATCACATCCTACACCTGAAACTCTCCCAAATTGGTCAGCCCATGGGTGGAATTCTCAGCAAGGCATCTTTTACCAGTGAGTGATGTGTACAACATGATTTATGCAATACCCATACATAGAAAGCATTAACAACTAGGACCAATATTTTTAACATGCTTCTATCAGCTGAAAGATTTTACCTGATCTTCGGTTTGTTGTTCTGGATGAGAACGATTGTATTGCTTGCTTAAAGCTGCTCAGTGTTCATACAGTTATAATGTGGAATCAGCTAAGCCTTCTTTCACCATTTTCATGGTCCAGCTCACGGTTTATTATCCATGAGTACAACCATTGTCCTGGGCATGCTTTTTTTCCCCCTCTCACCTTCCTTTAGTTTCTGCAGTGAGCAACAACCTGATTTTTCATTCAGTTTTAGAGGACTTTTAATCTTATATGCTTAACTCTTTCATGGCAAACTGCTGCAATTAAATTCTCACACTTAGTTAAAGGAATTGCAACCTTGCATCAGGTTAACCTTGAATCACAAGCTCACATCAGCCAGGTTATCTGGAGGCAATTCAACTACCGCGGCTTAGAAAGGCCTCAAAGCCACGCTCAGCAATTTATGCTCGGCCTTTCAGCAGTAATTAGATCAGAGCTGATTAATGCTGCCGAGCCGAAGGCATCTGCCAGGGGCCTGACTGCGCCCGAGACACCACTTCCCGGTGCACTAGGCTAAGGCCCGGGACGTTTTGCTCTGCAGGGCTCTACTGCACGGACACGTGCCGGCACCGGGGCGCCCTCCAACACCCGGTGTTAGCGGGGCCGCCCCGGCAAGGGGCCCGCGCAACCTCCCGGTACCGGGACGCACACGCGGAGCCCCGGCCCACCGTCAGATCCCAAGGCAGAGGCGGTGGGTGCTCGCGACTAACGACAATGCAACGGTTCGGTTTACTCGGATTTTATTATTCGGAGAAAAAAAAAAAAAAAAAAAAAAAAAGAAAGAAAGTTTCCATAAACACGGACCGCACCCTCACGCCGCCCTTCACCTTTCGCTCCTCCCCTCAGGCCTCCCCCACGGTTCCCTCAGGCGCCCCCGCCCCGAGCATGCGTAGAAGGAGCGCGCAGAAGGGGGGTGACGTCACCGTCGGCCAGCACTCCCGGGAGGCGCCGCGGGCAGGCTGCTACGTCACGCTGCTTCCGGGAGAGCCGACTAGGCGCCACCCACCCTCCCCGGCGGGCCCTGGCGGTAGGGCGAGCTGCGCGCAGCGGCAAAAAAAAGAGGCGGGGCTTCCAGGAACCCAGTCAATCAGCGCCAAAGCCCTCCCGCGCCGTCACCAATCAGGAGGGCGAGTTTCACAAACAAGAGCGACGAGCCAATGGGGGAGCGGGCGGTGCTGGGCGCTGCGGCCAATCGGCGGCCTCCGGGCGGCAGGGGGCGCGCGCGCGCGGTGGGGCCGGGCCAGACCGGGGGAGGCGGAGCCGCAGCCGCGGGAGGCGGAGCCGTCGTTGTCGCCGCCGTGGGGGCCGCGGGCAGTTGCAGCCACAGCCACAGGTAGGGTCTGGGGGGCGGCACGGGATGTGCTCCGACGCTTGGCTCCTCGTCCGCTGGTAACAAATGTGGCGGGGGGGTGCCGGGCCCGGTGCGCCCGTGGGAGAGCGGGGGACGCTGGGCCCGCGGGGTTAGCGGGGCGCGGGCAGGCTGTAGGGGGCGGAGGCAGCCCCGCGGGGCCCAGCTGCTCGGTGGGGTTGGGCCTGGTGCCCGCGCGTCCCGGCCCGAGGAGGCGCTGCGGCTGCCCGGGTCCCGGGCTGGGTCCGGTGCTCGGCGCGATTCGTGCGCGGAGCGTGACGCGCGGCCCCGGCCGCCGGGGGGGGGGGGGGAATGAGGCGGCCTTATGCGGCTCCTTTGTTCGCCCCCGGAGCTCCCGCGGCTCGGGAAGGTGCAGCGAGCTGTGGGCACGGCGGGCGGGCGTTGCCGTTGGGGTACCGGGTGTGGGGGTGCAGGGAGGTGCCCGTGTGAGTAACGTGGGGTGAGTCGGGGTTCAGCTTGCGGCGCGCTCTGCTCCGTTCGCGGTACGGAGACGGTGCCGTGCAGCTGGAGCTGAGTCTGCTCCTGTAGGAAGAAACCAAGCCCGAGGCCGAGCCGCGTGTCAGGGGTGCTTCCAACGTGGGAGCTGGCTGTGCAGCTCTGGTACCTGCGGAGTGGGAGCCCAGAAGTAACAAAACCCGCGTGTTCTGCGCTGCTCCCTCCCCTCCCCCTGCCCGTTACCCTGATCTGCCCGGGGCAATGCCCAGCGGTGCGTGGCCGAGGCGCTGAGCTCATTTGTGCCCGCGCTGCCCCAGGAAGATCCTTCTAAAAGCCCTTTGTGTCAAGCTCTCTGCTTCCCCTTCCTCATTGTGGTGCCAACCCAAGAATGCTAAGCGGTTCAGGCTCTCGGGAAAGGGCTGCGCTTTGTGATCTGCAATGACCTGGTTAAACAGCGGGGCAGCAGGATGAGTGATGAGATGGCTTTGAGGAGCCTGCATTGGGCTGTGTTCATCCCCCTGGGGCAGGTGCCCGATGTCCAGCCTGGCCCTTGCTGAGGTGGTTTTGCCTCTGACTCTCTGGGAAGCAGGTAGGGTACGGTATGTGTTCCCGGATGTGGAGTTGTGTATTTACAGCTCTGTTTAGATCCTAACACCCAAACATGCTGCGCTCGCTGCCCTGCTCGGAGGTGCCGGGCATAGTAACAGAAACAGGCTTCAACTTATCATGGGAGGAAGGGATCTGTACTGGCTTGGCTGCCTTTCAGTCAGTTACTCGTGTGCCCTTCAGTCTTCCCTGTCCACTTTGCAGTATTCCCTTTACCGTTGGGCCCAGAATACAACTTTCTTCTTCATGAGTATGGTTTTCCTATATGTAAACAGTGGTGAACTGTTCACATTTTAATTTTACAACCAGACTTCTGGTTTGACAACTTCTGATTGCTGAATAAAGCTTTAACATATGAAGGTGTAGATGATAGATTCATTTTTGGCTGAGTTAATTTTTTTAGTCTGTTGCCTTTTTATAACTTCTTTCCTGCCTGTGACATATAAAGGGGCAGAAGGTGGATGCTATAATACAAAAGGGGGTCTTAGCTCGGTGTGATTTTCATTAGACCTGCACCCTGTCAAGGTTTATAATTCAGCTGTAACAGTGAGTCCAGTACAGATAGACCAGCAGCAATCACAATGAAATTTTCAATGTGGTTTGTACTGTGGAAACATCTAATTTAACATTCTTGTAACCCAGTAATTGCATTAATAGTGAACTCAGTGGTGCATGGCAAGAGGATATGCTTCCATTATCTTAAAAACAAACAAACAAAAAAACCCACATCTATTAAAAAAACAACGCTCACATACATGCACACAGAGGAAGGAACTGTAACAATTATTTGGCCACTGACACCCTGCGTAGTAGTTCTGGTCCCCAGGTAATGTTGGGCGTTAAGAACAGAGGGAATGCTCTGTGCCCTGTTTGCCTGTCAATGAGTTGTCCACACAGCTGGATGCGGTAGGAGGGAGGCTCCATCCTCTCCAGCTCACTGCCCTTTGGAACCGAGCTCCCAACTGGGGGAACTCCTGGGCACAGCAGGTTGGTTGGCCATCCCCTGGGTTTGTCTCCAGTGCGATCATTTCTGTTCTTCATAATGTCCGCTCACGGGCTTTACTGTTCCTGTTCAATCTCTTGATGTTAGGATCTTTGTAAAGCACCGTGTTGGACCTTAACTGGTGGTGATTACTTAACTGGTGACTTGAGATTTAGCAAAGGCTGGGCACTATGACCTTCCCCTTCACAATGCCCAGAGCCTGCCTTCCTTCTGTAGAAACACTGAATTCTCTGTGAATTGATTAATTTGCTTTTAAAGATAAATTTTACAGTACAAGATGATCTAGCACTGATTGTAGCATTGATTATATTCAAATCCTCAGTGCCTAAAGAATTAGCCCAGGCACATCCTATATGTTGAGAACGTCCTTTAAAACTTACCTGAATGCTGCAGAAGTGACAAAGTTTAGAAAACAAGAAAATTGTCCTGCTGGAAGGAAAGCAAAGAACCAGTAAGAGGTGTGAATGGCTTTGTACAATAGAGACATGTTGGTTTTCCTGTCTGCCAGAGCTGGCACAAACATGTTTTCCTCCATATCTCCTGTTTGTGTAACTGGGCTGGTGTCTGTCTGAAAAGGTGACATTGACTGCTGGCACTGTATTTTCTGTCACTTTCTCTCTGTGTAATGTGATTGAGATGAAGCCTGTGATAAAGATTTAACAGTGATAATTGTTCTTTGGGTTTAGGCAGATGTTTTTTTTTGTCCTAGGTTTAGTGAATGGAGCTTGGATTGGTCACTAGCAGCAGTTGAAGAAATACAACACTCTGTGCAACACTCAGTTCTGCCTATAATCTTAATTACTGGTACATTAGTGTTGTTTTTTTTTTTTGTTTGTTTGTTTTAACATCCCACACTACCTCTCTCCTGTAGCTTGTCTCTGTCAATGGCTTGTACACAGCGTAAAGCCACCATATGGGCTGTGTTTTTCTAATAGTAGTTACAAGAAACAGGGCAGCATTTTAACTTTCAAAAATATATATATACATATGCATATTTGTTTTAAATTCTGTCCCTTCAGATGAAGGAGAAGAGCTGTTACAGGTGATTTTTCTGTATTTTGAAAGTGAATGGATGACTGAAAGTCAAGGCACCATTATTTGCTGTGTATAACCGAGGCTGATGTGTTTCTGGTTGCACAAGAGGATGTAAGAATAATTCGGATGGGAGAGATACTGTTGGAGGCATTATGTGAGACAACTTTAAATCCGCTGCAAAATCAAATATTGGGATAAAGTGACTGCCCAAGTATACTACAGAAGGATAATTTTTACCTGAATGTCTTATGGATACAGATGAGTTAGGAGGAAGAAACAGAAAACTCCTTTGAATAATAAATTATGCCACTCTCATATGTTCGTCACTTGCTGGCATTCTTTTATCTGTGATGCAAATTTGTAACAGTTCCATTAACTTTATTGTTACGGAGAAATTCCAGCATCAATATGTGAGTTATTCTTTAATATTTTTTGCTACAGGTGGTAAATAAATGCAGTTGTTACTATGCCGGACTTCACCACTTTGCAAGTTGGTGGAGTGTTGAGGTTGCTTAGAATTAGTAGAGCAAAGCTAATTTTATGCTTGCCCGGATCTTAACATATACAAGAGACTTGTGTTGACAAAGTAACACAACCTTATTAACAACCTTATCAGTTGTTAATTCAGGGAGAAAAAATGCTTTATTTAGCTTCCTTATTTTTGTGGATAAGTGTATGCTGATGCTGCTGCTTGTTTGGTTAGCATGAGGGTTTCTGAGTCTTGTTAGCCTTGTTTGAATTCTCAGTGCTAAACCATGAGTGAGTAAATAAAGTATTCAAATGGCCAATAAATTTCCTTTTGGCATTTATATTTATATTTCTTCATAGATATGCTATTGTTAGCCAGTAAAACATTTCTCTCATAATAAACGTCCTTTGTATATATGGCAGAAGTGGTATGTATTAATAACCTGATAAAGAAAAAAGGATGCATGAAATAATGTGAAAAACAGTTACAAAAGCGTTGATGGTTATTTCCTCTCTTGGGAATAGATTACTGAGTGTTATTTGTATGTCAAAACAAGCAATATCTGAACAATTCATGTCCATGAACTGTTGTAGCTGCTAGTTATCTGCAGAGACTGACTTTTTATTTATGAATTTTAACTTGCTGGTGGTAGAGGACGCAGTGGGAAGCTGGGTGAAATGGAGCCCTTGCAGTGCTTCCGTTAATTTGCTCAGTGACCTTAAGAAAATCCCTTTTTTTTTTTTTTTTTTTTAATGGTGGCTTTAGGTATGTGTTGTCATGGGACAGACTCTTGAGAGCTCTCATATGTTTGTTTAAAATCCTTGAGAAATGTTTGTAAACGTTATTATTCCAGATCAGTCAGGCAAAGTAAGGTGTCTTACTGGCAGATTGCTGGTCTTGGTTGGGAATTTGTTGAGTTAGCTGGGGGTTGTTTTGCTGTTTTACTTTTTCATTCCTTCATCATTGATATGAGTTGGTAACACAAAATGTGACATGGCAACCCAATGCAAAATGCATTTTTTTGGTGGTTTTAGCTTAGTTTCAAGACTAACAGAAGCGTGCTGCATGTAGCTTAGTATTTATAGTTTAGTATTGTTTACTGTAAATTCCTACATCACATGTTTTTGTGAAGCAAATTAGCTTTTTTTTCAAGCTATTTTTTTTTCCAGAATTCTAGATTTCCAGAATAAAACCTGGCCCTGATGATCTTTTTGTTTAAAATAAATACATTGTGTTTTTACATTGTGATTAGGGACAACTGTAGGCAACCATGAAATGATACTCCAAGTAGCCTTATGTTGAGGTTATACCAACCATTTTAGCCTGTTTAACTTGAATAGTTATAAATGCATTGAATGAAAGACATGGGGGGGAAAAATCAATGACTCAGACTAGTTGACTGGGATTGTGAAGTTGACAATGTGGAATTGACCCAGTTTGGCTTTTGAGATGAAGCCAGAGCTCTGTGCTGCTGGTGCAGGTTTCAGTAGATTGGCAGCTGTTGGCCGCTGGTGCCCGTTTGTGTGGTTTCTGAGTACACCTTGGTGCTTGGCTGGCGATGAGAGACTCGAATTAGATGTTATAGTAGTTTTCTGACCAGCTTGGGTTTTATTAATAAATATACTGGGCTCTTGAGTTTATTTCCACTTCAACAAATAAAGCAAGTGTAAAGCTATTAAGGGGCACAAGGTGGAAACATTCCCCATCAGCTTGGTTCAGCAGCAGTGCATGTGAGCTGTGCGTGCGGTTTGGTTTGGTTTCACTAGCATGACTGTATCATCTTGAGTAAATAAGCAGAAAAGCAGTGCTAAATAGAAGTTGGAGAGGGGTTTTCAGGAGAAGCAGGTGCTGGCAGAGAGAGTGTTGCTTTTGGGGCTCTGCATACTTGGTGTTCTCTGCAGGCATGGTGCTGCCAGTGCGTGATCAACTTGCTGTTGCTGTGAGATTGGGTCCTTGGGGCCCACATGCCAACTGCTGCATGCTAACAGCCGTTTTTCTTCTTTCCTTTTTGAGGAGTTGCATATCCAAAAAGTGGATGTTCAGGATAACATGTCCAATGTGTCGGAAGAGAGAAGCACTAGACAACAGGACATTAAGAAAGGACTTCAGTTTATAGAGTATGGTTCTGTGTTTTTATTCTTATACATGCTTATACACCCTTACATACAAGATGGATGGAGAAGTCCTTTTAAACAGTACTAGGGGAGGAAGATAGAGAACCTGCATTTCTCCTCAGAATATTTGCTAGCATCAACGTGGAAGTGGAGAGCAGACTTAAAGAGCAGACAGCACCCCGCTTTGTTCCTAAGCAGAGCAGACTGGAGGTGGGAGGGTGTTCCCTTTCAGCCTTTGAGGAAAAATCAGCACTGACGTTTTTCATGGGTGGATAAAATCCACCTTACCTGTATGGACGTTTGCACCTAAGACTAGGTTGCTACTGACAGGGCTGAGTTTGCTCACTGCTGCCTCAATGTTTCTGCTCTCTGGAGCTAAAGTTTAACTTAATAAAAAAGCTTAGCAGTAGTTAATTTTCACTTGGATCAGTGCCAAGTTCTCCTCTAGGAGATCCTGACTAGCTTGAACTGACTGTGAAGTTTCACATTAGTTCACTGCTCTTATAAGACATGGGGGGAAAAAAAAAAAAGGAAACTGCACTTAAAAAAAGTATCTAGAAAGTGGTTCCCAGATAACCTGTATGGGAAGAGATGGCATTCCTGTTTTTCCTTTCCAAAAGTTTGTAAGTAAATACACGCTTGGTGCTGGAGAAAATCTTTGTAGTGTGTCATGCAAAAGAACTTTTAAAATTCCTTAAGTGTTATTGGTATGACTTAATTGAAACTGACATGTTCTTTTAACAGATAATTTGTAATTTTATAATGCTTACAGAAAGATTTGCAGTTCTCATATATATGAAATGTTTTTGCATGTTGAAAAAGAGGAAGAAGGGAATTGTTTTTAAACAAACGACACTGAAACATTAAATCCAGCATTCAAAATCTTGATACGTTTTGAATAGCAGAATTAGGGCTGGCCATGTAACTTCAAATTAAAATGACTCCGTAATTCTAAAACATAGCCATTTAATCAAATCTACTCTGCAGCTCTCCTGCCTTGTTCAGTGCAGGCAGTAGAAAACATTTGGTGTTTTAGCCTGTTGCAGCAAGTGAGACTGCTTTTCATAATCTTTTCAGCAATGTGTACCATAAGTAAATTTTGTAATTTCTTTTTCTAGATCTACTTTGCCCTATCCAGGGACACAAGAACAATATGAGGTAATGAAACTACTTTTGCATTTCCAGAAGTGTTTTTTTGACATGGGGTTATCTTATTATATTTATTGTTGTTTTCAATCATCATTTAAGTAATAGAGTATGAATGTTAATTTACTGTGTCTGAATATGGGAGCCGGAGGACTACTTATATGTAGGACTACTTGTGATAGAAGTATTCAGATATTTGGATATCTGGAAGTTGCTCACAGAGCAGCTCAGATTAACTCTTTCCCTACTAGCCCTGCTAGCGGTAGGGATGAATTTGGGGCATTCATTGGATAAAGTAATGTGCTCTTCTGGGTAAACTTTAGGGTAGCACAGTAAAAGTGAGGTAAAAGGACTTCAGGCATATATGTCTTCATGACACATTTTATTCTTATATGTGTTACTATTTTGCATAATTTTTGGACTTTCACATTCATCTTTCTAGCATTTTTATCAAAGAAAAGGTTGTTTCACTGGCTTTGAGAACACATTGCTTAAGAAAGTAATTGTTCACATTTTAGACTGAAAAAATCATTTGTTTTACAAAAGCAGCCTTTGTGTAATATTTGTTTGCCAGTTGCTGGGGCTGCTGTTTGCTAAAAGAATGTAGGGAACACGTAGATATGTCTTAGAAGTTACATGTACAAAATAATTATTTTATAAGTAGCTCATCCTCTTTTGTTTCTGTGTATTGTTGTGTTGAGTATTAGAGACTGGAAAAAAATGCGAAGAAAAATAGACAAAGTTTTAATTTGATTTTGGTTCTATTAATTTACAAATATAAATTTTCTATTTAAATATATATTTGGAAATATGGAAGATTCACAAACAGTATTTATTTTGTGTGTTTCTCTTCTTTGTTACAGTTATTTATACGAGAACTTGTTAGAAATCTTTTTAATGAAGGGAACGATGTATATCGAGAAGGCGATTGGAGAGGATCACTGAGTCACTATACAGAAGCTATAAACATAGCAGATTATGCAAATTCTGAAGAAATACATGTTTCTGATGATATTTTAGAGAAGTTACATGTAAACAGGATAGCATGTTTTTCAAATATGGTAAGCTTCTACTTAAACTGTGTGATTTCTTGAGAACAGAAATGAAGGTATGGAAAGCTTAATAGTGAAAAGCTCTTGGTTTGAGAATTGGAGTGTTTCAAATAATCATTTTGGCATACTCTTTAATCTCATCTTTTTACAAGTATAATAACCTAGATATTTTAGCTACTAATATTAGAATTTAACCAAAAAGAGTCATACTGAACTTGAAAGTTGGTGGAAGAGTATTTTTGTCCATTTATATGGCGGATTGCATTTGAGACTGCCGCTTCCTCTGTGGAATAAGATGTGAAACAGCTAAATTGTCTACGTAACACTAAATGGATTTTATGTGAAAGATAGCTAAAAAGAAGCAGGGTTATGTTGGTTGGTGGCTTAAGAGAATTCGCCAAACATTCACCCACTGCAGCATATATGAATGTTTTATAGTGTTTCAATAGCTTAATTTAATACAGTTTACATGCTATCTTCTAACAATAAAAACTGATCTGATTAGTTCCTTTTTTTCCTTTTATCCATCGTAGGGACTTCATGAAAAGGTTCTAGAAGACTGTGAGATAGCATTAAGGTTGAATGAAAACAATTTCAGAGCTCTGTATCGGAAAGCAAAAGCTTTGAACGAACTGGGAAGGTATAAGAAGGCTTATGATGCTGTAGCAAAATGTTCTCTTGCTGTGCCGCAGGTAGGCAAATTATACTGTTTATGATATTTTAAATAAATTAGTACAGAAAACCTGTACTTACATCAAGACCAGTACAGTTTTGTTTTAAAAAAAAATTTTTGTTTTAAATTTTTGTTTTAATATGTATTTCTTCTTCTTCTTTTTTTTTTTAAATTGTGGATGTTAAGGCTGACAGCAGATACTACAAGCTTCAAATTCAGTTTGTTACATTAACTTTCAGCAAAAGAAATACTAACTTTTCCATATGTATGAACTGCTATAAGCTTTTGCAGTAAACACTAGAACCATTTAACTGTTGTTTAAAATTCTCTAGTTATTATACTCTAAACATTAAAAAGAACCCATAAAGTGTAGCATTTATTCCTGTGATGGCTGTTTTTTAGCTTTTCATGAATTTAGTAATGTAGTTCTTACCTGTGCATTGTCCTCCATCTAAATCCCTTAATATGCACCTCTAAGTTTAGGCTATGTCTGTATTAGCAAGCAGTGTGTGGTATAACAGGAGAGGATCTGTAGACTGGAATGATGATACTGAGGATCTGATTTCCATGCTTTTTTTTTTTTTAAGAGTTGGAGTGCATCAAGTATGCTCCTGCAGCACTTCTTTCCATTTAGTTTCATCTTAAATGAATCTAATTTGGCTCTCTGAGACCATTCATAATGCAAGCTAAAATGCAGTGAGTGAGGATGATTAAGAGATTCACTTCAGAACTGCATTCCTGATTTGATCTAAAATGCTGATCGAAACTTACATGGTGTGCTCAAAACAGACTTAGGACAGATTATTGAGTTAATTTTTTTCTTCTCTGTACATCAAAAATATTGAGAGAAAACACACACACTTCTCACTGTCTCTGGTTTTGGAAAATCTTTGTTATTTTTGATTCAGATAGACAAGTGCTTTCTCTTCTATTTTCTGGTCTTTTTTCTTTCTTTTTTACTTCTAGACATTAGAATAATTTTGCTTAAGGATAGCTTCTGTATTTTTCAGTGCAGCTTGTAGTCCTATGTGCTTGTGAAAGAACAAGTATGCATTAAGAGACATCCAGCATACAGAGATCTTTCAGAATATAGATTATTTGAGATGCAAACAGATGTCTTTGACCAATTGTTAATAGATATACATTATGAATTTTTATTTATTTCCTTTAGGATGAAAGTGTGATTAAACTGACTCAAGAGCTAGCTCAAAAATTAGGGTTAAAAATAAGGAAAGCATATGTAAGAGCAAAGGTAAGACTTCATTGTAACTCTTACAAATTTCTACTGTTTTAAAAAATTAATTGCTTTCTCTCTCTTGATCTCAGTTTTGTACCTAATGGAGGTATCTTTCCATTGCAGCCACCCTCTTCAAATTCAGTTTCTAGTGATATATTAAATCTGGTAAGTTTTCACATTTCAAGTGAAAGTTGACTTTAAACTATGGGGAATGGCTTTCATAATTTCACAATGATGAAGTAAAAATTGCGCAATTCACATTTTATTTAAGGTGCTGGTATTTTGGACTTCAGGGTTCCATCAGTCTTTGTGTTTGATTTTGCTATATGCTTATTGCAAATTAGGGCGTGAGATTGTTCAAGTTATCTCCGTAGAATAAATGTTAGCTAGAGCTTTAGATCCAATGTAGGGAATATATTTAATGCCTTGAGACAATGGCATAGTTTATGTGGTTTGTTTGTTTATTTATTTTATATTACTGAGAGTAATTCAAGTGAAGGGTGCTAGACCTTTAACTTGCCAAAACTTGACCTTGCATTTGAACTTAAATATATCTTCATATTTCTAATGTATCTGAGTAGCACTAATGAAGAAGAGTTCTTCATCTTCCTTACAGACTTCTTTTCAGGTGAATATAGACAACTTAGTTGTAAACAGAGGATTTTGAGTAGAATGAGGAAATAAAGGAACAGCACATTTAAGTTGCAATTTGGACTTATACCAAGTATCAGTCTCACTATTGTTGGTTGCTTACAGATTTTTAGTGCTACAGTGGTTGTATTTCAGTCTGCAAATGGATACTTTATCTGAAAAAATGTTTGGTCTTTAAATTCCTAAGCCTAAATGTGAGGGCTTACCTTCTTAGTCTGTGAAACAGGTTTGAACAATTTTAATGGCTCTTGTGCAAAGTGCTGAGAGGTATTTTTTTTCTCACTTGCAGAGTTCTTCTTCTTCTGTAGAAGATATTGAGTTCGGTGAGTCTTGTGTTCCAGTATTAATGCTAGGAAACTAGATTTATCATGTGTACCTACTTGTATTTGTTAAGAAACTTCTCCATAAGAAAATGTAACTTGTCATTTGAAAGACCTGTGACAAAAAGTCTGATCTGTTTCTCTATAAAACTACATATTGGAGTGGCTGATCCAATCTCCAGTGGCATTCCCCATCTTGATATGACTAATTGCCATTAATGCGATTGTCTTGCAGATCTCTCTAACTTGGAAAAATAGGAAAGTGAGAATATGCCAAAGATTTAGTAAAGTATCAAGTCTGTAACTTTTGCTGTCTTTTAGTTTCAGAAGTATATAAGCACTGAGATAGAGGTACATGTCAGCTGGAAGTTAGAGGAAACTGAATACATTTATTTGCTTAAACATTCTTCACGTTTCTCTACCCCCACCACCCCATGTCAGCATGATAAACGTTATGGGAGATATTTTTACATTTCTGACTAAAAGTTGCACTCATTCCTGTGTTATCTGTTTCAGATTTATCTGACCAGAAGCAAGAAATGGTTTCTGCTGCTTCTTCATCAGTCTTTGTTTCTGAATTGTCTAAAGTGGCATCAGTACCCCTGTCATCCTTATCTTCTGTTATGTCTCTTCAAGTGGAAAAGGTTTCTTTGCCTTCTGCAGTGTTGGCAAATGGAGGAAATGTTTCATTCTCTATGCCAGAAGCATGTTTAGATTGTGGAGATGGGGATATAATTATTGGGGAAGAACTTGACGAATTACTTGATTCTGTGCCTGATCCAGATGAAAGTGTAATGGTAAGACTTTTTGTTTCTTTCTTTTCAAAAGACTGTTCTTTTGAGTGACATCTTGTGTGTTGTTTTTTTTTGTTTGTTTGTTTGTTTTTGTTTTTTTTTTCCTCTTTTTAGTGTTTGTTTTGTTTTTCAAAGTGGGCAGGTAATGAAATGTGAATTAACTTTCCCGGTTACATCGAGCTGTATTTGTGTACAGTCAACTTGAGTCTCTCAGATGTGCTTCCTTCAGATGTGTCTGAAAATATAACATCAGGACCCTACGGGGCTCTGAGGACAATCACATTGGTCTTATGTGTTGGAAAACTTAAGTGAAGTTGCCGTGGAGGGTTGCTACTTTGAGAAATATTTCTACCAGTACTACCACTGTGGGGAGGGATACTAATTCTATTAGTATGGAAAGTGAGGCAGGCATTTGAAATCTGGCAGATGTGTATTTGTTGCAAATGAGTCCTCAGTGAACTGGAGGTTGTTGAAGCGCCCACCCTGGGCCTTTAGAAAGTCAAATTAAGCATATGCTGATAGCTTTGCAGGACAGTGGTGCTTATGCTGTGGTCTGCTAATGCATCCACTAGAATCTGTGTAATCGGAGCTTTGCCCAGTATTGCGTCCTGCGTGACCAGAAATAGCTAGATCATCATGAGGCTGACCTTTTATATTTCTTAAAGATATTACAGAAATTTAGGCATTTGAAGAGTTGTTTTTCATTACACTGTCATTCTAGAGTGTTATAACAAAATAAGAAGCATACAGAGTTCCTCAGCTGTCAGTCAGAATGAAAGCTCTAACTGATGACCAGAGATGGCTAAACTTATTAGCAAGGTTACTGACTCTGGGTTCTGGCTCTGACAGTCATTTGGAGCCCTTAGGATCACAGTATTAAATGAGGCTCTGGCATGTTCAATTCTTTAATTAGTTTTGATTTAAATTTCTCATTCAGCTATGGATGCAGCTGTAAATAAGGTTGATTACAGAAGTGAACTTGTCTTGTGTGATCTCTTAAAATAAGGCCAAGCATTTTTTATTTAAAGTTTTATGCGGTTTGTTTTGTGTGTTAATGGTAATATAGATTGTGGTTGTTAAGAAAAACTAAGAAGTTTGCCATAGTGAAAGCCAAGAGGAAATACAATCCTTCAAGACAGACTGTGGGTCTCATGTAGTATAGAGCCTGAGTGGCATGTGGGACCAGACATTGCCTGAATTGTGCAGACCAGCTTAGTCAACCTGTAGACAAGGAGGGAGCTTCTTGGGGAGGCAGGGAAAGAAACTCCCAAACTTGGTCATGTGCTTACCAACGTTTGTGTGGTTTTGCTTGGGTGAAGAAGGTGAATTGGCTTATACAGAGCACAATATCATTTGATTCAACTTGAAGATTTGTTTCAAAGCTAACTCTTAACTCCTTACTGTACTGAAATTTGAATTATGTTCTCTTTTTATTTAGAAGAAATCATGTGGGTTGGACTCTTCTTCCTTTTCACTATTGTGTTATGCTTCTAACATAATTTGGTAATTCAATTCTGATTTTTAGTTCACAAAAAAAAATCAAATCCATTATTAAATTCAGCTAACTGAACCATTAAAGTGCTTGGTTCATAGAGAATTTATTGATTAGGGCACTGAGGTGTAATTTCTGCACTTCTGTAAGTGTCCTGTAGTTCTGCACAGTACTGAAGGGTACCTCTTATTGTTGTTTTGCTGTAGGTTTACCAAAACTTAGTAGAAACTTCACTAAAAGAAAAACTGTTAGAGATTGTGTTCTTGAGAGTTTTTTTTTTTTCCTCCTGTGCGTGAACACTTTTTTAAATTCCTTTTTATCCAGCAAACTACAGGTGCCAGGGGACCTATTCCTGCAGGAAGTGTAGCTCCCAGTGTTCCTTTCTCTGCCTCACTGCTGGGGACGTTGCCAGTTAGCACAGGATTTGTTCCTTCGCCTTCTCTTTCAGAAATCTTTTCACAGCCTTTGGCTTCTTCACTGGAAAATTTTTGTTCACCATTAAGCACCTTTTCAATCAGTGACCCAAAAAGAGGTAAGAAATGAGTCTTAATATTTGACCTTATGATGAGTTAGAGTTGTGAATGAGACAACTGGCTTCCCTTTTTAACAAAGAAATTTTCACCACTATTCACTAATATTTAGTACTTCCATAAAATTTGGCCTGTGCTCATATTTAAGAGTACTGATGATCAGTATTGGTTATACACAAGATTTTATAAATAAAGCTGCTGTTTACTTGGGGTCTGCCTAAGTATGCTCTAAGCTCCCTCTGTGCATTTCATTTTTAATTTGTTGTGGAAGTTAGTGGTTTCAGGTGAAAAAGTATAAAGAAGGAACCATGCTAACTTCAGGCTTTATTTACTTAGGTATTTATTTTAACAAAGATGTACTCACAGCTTAAACCATTTCTGATGATTTGACGATAAACAGGAATCCTAGAAGTCTAGTATAATTGTATTCTCTGAAAATATAGCAATATTTCAGATTTGGATTCAGACTCCAGGTTCTGTAATTATATAGTAAAGTCATGTGAAATAGCAAGAAATAATCAGTGAACTGGAATAGAAAAGAAATAAGTTTTGTCTCTAATCACCAGTATTACAGAGCATGCTCTCTTTAAAACGAGGCCAAATGTACAAAGCAAAATTAAAATTCTCTAAACCCTCTTTCATCTCCTTATTTTTGCTAATCTGATATAGCTTATCTATCTACTGTTTTTGTACTGCAAGGGTATCTTTATATTCCTTCAGCATGTCTGCAAAACTACCGCTAATGTTAATTAGATGGTTATATTGAACATGATTGCCCAGTAATTTGTCAGCTGAGTTGCTTACAACGGGGCTTTTGCATAATTGGGAAAAATAAAAACAAACCCAACAAACCAACTAAACAAAACCCCATAGAAAACAATAAACTTCTCTGTTTGTCCAAAAAAAAAAAAAAAGCACCTTTGCTTATACTTTGCAGGAATGATATATAATTTTTGGGATAGGATGCTTTGAGGAACTGAAACTTCCTTTTATTCCTTTAGATCTCTCAAGTTCAGCTTCTAGAGATGGAACACCAACTCTTAACAGCAATAATTCCCCATTGTTTGTAAGTATTATTTTTTTTTACATCAGTTCAAATCTTAATGCCTCACAGGCTTAACATAGACCTTAAAAGAAAATTCTACTATGAAAATTAAGAAAATAATGGCACTTTTTTCCATACCAGAACTGTATGCTAATCGTTTTACAGTAGCTCAAAGCAGCAGTAATTGAACACAGGAAAAAAATAATTTTAAAATACAGTTGAAGTGTAAAATAACCAACCAAAGAGAGGGAAAATCTCTGTATGGTGTGGGTGCCAAATGTTAGGAGTCCTGGAGAACTGTCTTAGTACAGGAACAGAGCAGAGGCTGCCTTGTGTCTAAGAATCCATTTGGTCTCTGTATCATAGTCATGCCATGTATTTCCTGCAGATACTGGCCCTGCTGGCCACTGACTGTGTGTGGAAGGGTGGCATGAAGGATTGCATCCTCATGGGCCAAGATGGAGCAACAGCCTGGCAACTGCTGCTGTTCACCCTGTACTTGCTTGGGTCTTGTTATATGCTTGGTTTGCTGTGTGTATGGCTTTTGTGAAATCTGTCCCCTTTCCTAGATATGTAGTTAAGTTTGTACTTGATTATTTTTTTTTTGTGCAATCTTTCTTATTCTTTGAATAATAATTTAAATAAGTTAAATTTTAAATGTAGAGAAATGAAATGAGATGGATCAAGTAAAATACACTTTTTTCCAACAGATAAATGGCCCTAGTAGTTTGTTTGGGTCTGAAAATTACGTGGGAATTGCAGGTCAAGCTAGAAATGAGTTTTCAAATGTTTTTAGCAGTGCAACTGCTAATGTACCTGTATCTTCAGTACTTGCCGGAAGAAACCCATTAGAAGGCACACACGAGCTAAGACAGGCCTGCCAGTTATGTTTTGTCAAAAAAGGTAAGGGGCCTTGGGACTCAATTGGGTTCATTTTAAAGTAGTCTAAAGCATACATTTAAAATATTAGTGTACATAAAATACTCTTGGCTTCCCAATAGTGTTCAATTCCAACTTGTTTTTGCGGTTGTAGTATGATCTTATTATTAAGGAACTGGTAGAATGTTTCAAGAACTCTATTGTCTTTCTTCTTTTCTTTATTTCTTGTCCTAATAGGTTCTTGATTCCTAAAACCACCACAAATCATCACATGCCTTCCCCAACCTGTAGGTTTACTGTGTAAGGTCATTCACATTCTGTATTCACTTTCCTCCCAATGCCCAGGGTACTGTGAAGAATGACACCTTTGCTCAAGACTAAAAAAAAAACTTGCAATACCCTCTCTGATTGGCCATGGGGAATTGAACTGCAGTTCAAAGTACCTGGTAACCTTCACATCCCATCTGTTTTATTGTTTTTTTTTTTTTTTTTGTTTTTTTTTTTTGTTTTGTTTTGTTTTGTTTTTTTGTTTTGTTTTGTTTTCTCCAAACTAATTCTAAATCATAATCATGAGGCTTCCAAACCTTAACTTCACTGTATTGACTCAAAGGATCTTAACCTGTACTGGGCTTTAATATAACTAATCTAGGCCTGAGCTGTTGCTGTTAAACAGAGCTGTATTCTAGAAGCAATAGCTTTTATTAAGACTAATCTTAAGAAAAACACGAAAAAACACCATTTTGTTTCAAGTTACAGGTGTCAATAATAAAGTACAGCATAGTAATCGATCTTATAGAGACTTGTATCGAGACATTTGTGGAATGAATATTGCAGTTTTAGGAACTCCTTTATTTGGTTAAAATTATTTTTACAAGAAAAATCCATGTCAAATCCAAGTCATATTTGAAAAGCCACAGAACATGCTCTGTTAAAAGCCAGAGCTATAAAATATTGGTGGAAATACTTGTTTATATCTTGACTTCTTATATAAAAACATCTATTTCTTCTCTTCTTTGCATCTCTATCAAAGCCTTTAAGTATTGCATCCTTATATTACCTGCTAGTGAAGTTGTGCTGTGCCATCAGGTTCCCCAGGGAAAATGGGTCACACTCTTTTTTTGTAGTTTCTTAAATAGCAAAGTTCACTGAGCATTGCTAATCTTCAGACTTACTCCCTGATTTCTTTCTTTCAGAAGTAATACAATCTTCACCTGGGTATCATCCTAAAAACAGAGTTTAAATGTAGGCACATCTTTGCTTCCAAAATCACAAGGCTCTGGGAGGGGCATTTTTATTTTTGGCATGTATACTCCTTATCTAGTGTTTTGTGTCTGAACATAGTAGCTGTTCTAATATAAATAAATAAATAGAGGTTAAATTGGATCATTTACGCATTCTTGGAGTTCATCTGCATTGCCTTTTTGTAAGTAAGCAACTTTTTGTTGTTTTAAACAAAAAGTTTTAAATCAAACTTTAAAAATAAAGTTTTAAAATAGTGTTTTGGGAACGCATGGTAAGGAATTTGAAAAAATGTAGCGATTTGTACATTGTGCAAATCCTCCCATAGTACTTCTAAGGTTGTAACACAGCACCTCCTCCCCAAATAACTTGTGCTTTTTATTGCCAGGACTGGCTGTTTTGTAAGTATTTATTTATTTCATTCTGCTCAATGTGGTTGTTAATGAGTTTTGGTTCTTCAGACTTGCTGGTGCAAGTAAGAATTCAATATAGTGTGTTTGTGTACTTTGCTTTTGGTTGTATGTGCCTTCTGTGTGTGGAGATGGTACAAGTATGCTGCACTTTATGTGAATATAAGCAATTCTCTGTGATCATTTCAGGTCCTAAATTATTGGATTATGCTTACCATCCCAATTTAGAACATAAATGTAAGAAGGATATTCTGATTGGCAGAATTAAAAACTCTGAAGATAAATCATGGAAAAAAATACGTCCAAGACCAACAAAGACACAATATGTAGGACCATATTATATATGTAAAGGTACGTGTTGTTATAGACAGTAAAATGTTAATGCCTACGCTCAAAGTAATGCCTTTTAGCTTTTTCACAGTGAAGTATAGAATGAGTTTTTGTTCTTCTTCATGGGAGGTGGGGAAGAAGGTTCACTGGGCTATTTATACTTTCAAAGGCCACGAGGGGAGCCATATTTTGACAATTAACAAGATTATTTAGAAAAACATGAGATGTACTTCTGTCCTTAATTATGAATAACTTCTCTTCTGAGTATGAAGTATGAGGTGATATTCTTACTTTTGCTTCATTTTACTGTGTCACTTTGGGCCTTTTTCCTGTGAATTATGCATACAGTGATTACTAAGAAAAGGCACAGGAGTAGTGCCCCTCTGATTTCTAATATTTCCCCAAAGCTTTGGTGTATGTATGTGTTACTGTTTGGCAAGCCAGCACAAGGGAGGAGTAGAGTCCAAAAAAGTGGATCCCACTGTCTTGACTGCAGCAGGTCTTTCAGGGTGCACCTACCTTCTCATGAGGAGTTGTATTCTCACAAAGATGTGCTCTGGACAGGGAGGGACATGCAGGACAGCTTTTTCAGCTTCTTGTAGGTTAGCAAAGAAACTGGTCTGGCTGTTAGGCAGGCTTGGTACACCACCCAGCCACCTGCAGCTCTGTACAGTGTATTTTGAGCACTTACTATTAAAAAAACAACAGCAGAGCATTTTTGTTAGACTTGTGCATTATGAACTTCTGCTTATGGTGTGAGCAAGTTGACTAGTATATTAATTAACAAATATCTGTCTGTATTTAAACAGAAGTATTCTGGGCTCTCAGCATTGTTGTCTTAGAGTAGCGGAGGATAGTGCATCAGTCTTTTTGAGGAGCTCTAAATTTTCATCAAGTCATTCTGTATGAGGTTCTGCTACTATCTGTTAGAGTTTAGTGACCTGTTTACAACAGGTATAACTTCTTTATTTAACATTTTCAATGGAGATAGTAAAGATTTTCAGATGAACTTAAAGTAGGAGTTATGTAAGAGCAGTGTCAAATTCAGTGGTGTTATTCTAGATGTTGCTGCTGAAGAGGAATGCCGATATCCAGGTCACTGCACGTTTGCGTATTGCCAAGAGGAGATAGATGTATGGACACTGGAGCGCAAAGGAGCCTTTAGTCGAGAAGCTCTTTTTGGAGGAAATGGAAAGATCAACTTCACTGTGTCCCGACTTCTTCAAGAACATCATGGATTATTTATGTTTCTTTGTGAGGTGCTGCTTATTTCTAATAAAATAAAAATTATAATAGATCATCTATTTATCTGTTAAGAAGTGCTTTGGTTTGTGACTAACTTGTATATTTTGAAATATATTGAGTAATAATCTGAATAGCTCTAAAGTAGAGACTAGTTGAAGTCTATGATAAAATATTTAAGGTGAGGTATATTTTTAATATATAAAATATATACTCTATAATTACTTGTTTTGTATTCCAGAAATGTTTTGATCACAAACCCAGAATAATAAGCAAAAGGAACAAAGATAATTCATCTTCTTGTTCTCACCCTGCGATGCATGACTTTGAAGATAACAAGTATGTCTGAAATACCATCTCTTTAATTTTCAAATTAGAAACAGAGATTTCAGGGTATTTTTGAATATTGAGTTTCATTTTTTTACCTGTTGATTAATTTATCTTCCTTGCTGATTAACTGTGGTGCTTTGATGGTATTGATAAGACAAACTTACTGAACAAAGATTGTTTCACATAACTAAATTGGAAGTGAGCTCTATCTTTATCAATGCATTCAAAAGTAGTGGTGTCTACCCTCATACTTGAATCCTATTGCTTTGTCAGCTAGTAGCTCGTCTACCCGCTGAGCTGCATTGCTATAATTATATGTGTGATGTTAAATTCATATAGGATTTCATAAGTCTGCTCTTTCTTCAGTCTTACTCAATTTTGCTTATTTTACATTAGTTTTAACCCAATCAGTTAAGAATAGGTTTACTTTAATTACTTGAAATTAATTACCTGAAATAGACTTTTAGGCCTATTATTTCAGTTGATGAAAAGTAGTATGACAGTATTTCATTATTACTTGAAAGCTAAGAAAGATTTTATAGCAGTATTAGTGTTAAATAGGTTTATGATATTAAATATATTTCATTTCTTATATAATGGAATCACAAATGGGAGTGTTTTAATTGCTTTGCTTTTACTCTGCTTCACTCTAAGCTCTAAAAGCAAGGCTTTTACTTTGGTGCATCAACTCTTTAATGATGCTCTACCAAAGAATAAGTACTTTGTGTTTGTAATTTGATTAGACTATATACTTGAAAGTAAACATGATGTGCTTTGCCTTATGGAAACCAATGATCCGGTTGGATTGGGTTCAGCAATGTTTTGCAGAAGAGGAACCTCTGGATTTTACAAGAGCACTAATTCATAATGTTGGTTTACTCAACCTAGAAATGATGATTAGGTGCTACTTCCTTTTGGGAAGGCTTCTTGTTTTCTGATTTCAAGTAAGAAATGTTAAAAAGGCAATTGAATAAGCTGTGATAAAGAATGGTTATTTTATGTTGTTTTGCCACACACAAAAGTAATTTTAAGGCATGTCTAAGACTGACTCTTCTTGAAACAGGTGCCTTGTCCACATTTTGCGAGAAACTATGGTGAAGTATTCCAAAATCCGCCCTTTTCAAGTTCGTTGTCAGCTTGACCTGTGCAGACATGAGGTGCATTATGGCTGCTTAAGAGAGGATAAATGCTTTTATGCTCACAGTCTGGTAGAGCTTAAAGTCTGGATAATGCAGAAGGAAACAGGTATATTCAGCAAAGTGCTCACCTTAATCTTAATCCTGCTTCTTCCTTGTCTCACTTCCTCCTGAAATAAATAATTTGGGATCAGTGCACTGACTGTCAAACTGCTGAAATCTTTCACACAGAATATTCAATCAACAGTTGTATAAATTTGATACAATGTATTGAGTAAGCCTTCTAGCTTTTCAAAATCAGAAAGGTTTTAGTAATAAAAATTGTCAAAAACAGTTCGTTTTCATGTGATTTTTTTTTCTTGAAATAAAACCAAAAACGTTGCACAGTTTTTGAATCCAAGTCAAATCCAAGGAAATAGGTCAATCCCAAAGTGGTACAGTGTTGCTGGGAGTTTTACTCCTTTACGTCTGTGATTTGTCCTTCAATGTCCCTTTGAAAAAGGGGTTCCTCATTGCTTCAGCTTTCTACCTAGAATCTTGTACTGGTGTGCTAAGCCAGGATGTCTCACACACCTGAAAATTTTTGGAGTAACGAAGTCAGAGATACAAGAGGTGACTGTTTCTTTGCAAATCACTGTTGTTCGGTCTCTCCTGGGCTGAACCTTTAGAGCTCTACGTGTGCAAATAAAACACTAATTTTCTGTTCTTACCTGCTGCAGCTACATAGCCAGGGACAGCAAATATTTAATTCCTGTAATTTCTGTTTTGAAGTAAGGGTTCTCCAAGAAATCCTTAATTTGCCACAGAAGGATGTGTTTTATTTTTGGAAGGATGTTTGTGCTGTCCTGATGGTTCCCCACAGACAATTAAAGCTTAGTCTCTGCACTTTGAACGATGGTCCTCTTCTGAATGTAGGGTATGGAAAGTAAAGGAATGCTATGTCAGGAAATAAGTATTTGACCAACCCTCAAACCAAACACAGATGGCAGTCTGTGTTTGTGTGGAATGATAGCAAATGTTATAGTATGTGAGCATGCTGTGTAGCTGCGATGGGAGCCTTAGCTGAAATAGTTGTAAGAATGGCCTTTCTGAAACAAGACCTAATTAACAAGACTTGTTTAAGATCTCTTTAAAGAAGACAGGGATAATCTAGTTTCTTTCAGCTGGCAATTTGAATAATTTTTTGGTGGTCTCCAATAAAATCCAGGTTTTCTAAATAGATTCTCAGTGGATAAGTACATTATGTTTACATAAATACTCAAAGATGTATCTTAACTTATTTGAGCAATCTGTAATTTAAGAAAAAACACTTCTGTGTTAGCTTTTCAATGTGATCATATATACAGTATTTCTATTTTGGAGGCCCCTGTGAGATTCTTACGAGTTTGTGTGTATACGTGTATATATACATTAAAAAAAAAAAGTATGTAAAACATGTAAAAATAAAAATAAAACATTGTGACTTGAGTATCACTCCAGGTTGGGCATTTCTGCAATTTTAGGATAGTCGTAAGTACTTTTTACTTTCCTTTACAGGCATTTCACATGATGCTATTGTTCAAGAATCAAAGAAATATTGGCAGAACATGGAAGCTAGCACCCATGGATCACAGGTATTTTAATTTTGCCATGAAACTAACTCTGTAGCAACTCTGGTAATTCTTTTTCTGGGTCTGTATAATGTAGTGTATTTCAGAAATCACTTTTAACTCTCCCCGAATGATCTTTCAGTATAGCTTTTCTTGGTGCAATGATGCTTAAAATGCCTGCTTTGCTTCAATGCAATTGCTTTTTTGTTTTTCTTATTCTGTCATAGGTGAAACATGAAACCTAATTGTCATTTCAAAGGCAGCTGCCATAGGGCCATTGATAGTCTTTTGTGTAGGACCTTTATCTATTTAGTTTATACATCGTATTCATATTATCACAACTTCTGTGTACATATAGTTAAATCAGAAATAAGTTAAATAAAAAGGCATTCCTTAAGAAATGTCTAAATATGAAATTTAAAGCTGAACCATTGCAAGGCGTGTAGTGTAATATCTGCTTCAGGACATAGATTGTATACTTTTATTGTAGGGGTAATTCATAATTGTGTGGATTTCTTTGCAGATACAAAATACTTTTATTGTTGTTGTTATTTTTTTGGCTTAAGATCCTTGGGAACCAAATGAAATATGGATCACTTAATTTGAAGATTAAGTTTGTTTGTGGCCAGTGCTGGAGAAATGGTCAAGTTAATGAGCCAGACAGAAACAAAAAATACTGCAGTGCAAAGGCAAGACACCCGTAAGTAAGACAGAACAGTGAAAATTTTGCCTTCTTGTAGCTGTTTAAAGCCTCTCTTGGGAAACTTTGTTACTGCTAAGGAAAGAGGCCATACAAGGAACTCGAAAAGTGTATCGAAGCACAACAGAGTAAATCTCTTTGAAGTATGTTAATAATTTGTAATGAGAAATGCTACAGTGGCAATTTGCTTTTTTAATTAATAAGTTATGGTAGAGTTTCCAGCAAAATTCAGTTAAAGCTTTCCCTGCCTAATTGAGATTTACGAAGAAACATTCGTGGCTTTCCTGGTTCTACTTCTGTCTACACACACTCTGTCTTTTCTTAGTAATACTTTTTTTTTTCATTGCATGCGTCCATTTTTAACTAGGTGGACCAAAGATCGCCGTGTGGTGCTAGTGATGTCTAATGAACGTAAGAAATGGATGACTATTCGTCCTCTTCCAGCAAAGAAACAAGTGCCTCTGCAGTTTGATGTATGTTAACCTAAAACTAACCTTGTTGGTTAAGAAAATGGGGTAACTGGAGAATACCAGTAACTGAGCTTTTTTCATCAGTTTTGCAGAAATTCTCATGGGAGCTGGTGGGGATGTGCTAATAGTGTTTCTGCAGTGCTAAGTCTTAACATCTGAGATCAGTCCTTTTCTGCTACTGAAGCCCTTTCTCATCAGTGGCAGTTAGTCACTACTAAAAAGTGATTTAACTAAATTCTTACTCATGTTACTTGCTTCAAACAGTTTACTCTTTCTGACAACAGTAATAGTGGTTGTTTGTTTTTTTTAATAGAATAAACACAGTTTTACATTTCAGGTGATATAAATGTCAGCTGGGGGGATAACACTAGCCAAGACTTAAAAAGCATTTTCTGGTATCATTCATTTACTCTTTATATTCATAAGGAGTTTTTTTTTAATTCATGTTCCAGTTGTGCAATCATATTGCTTCAGGCAAGAAATGTCAGTATGATGGAAACTGCTCATTTGCTCACAGTCCCGAGGAAAGAGAGATGTGGACCTATATGAAGGAGAACAGCAGTAAGTTTTTTTTGTTTGTTTGTTTGTTTTTTTAAAGTAGGCATTTAAAGGCATGCTCTAACTCTTTTCATTCTTTTTCCTCAATAAGTTTTTAATCCACTTTAGTCTTTTGTAGTAAGCCTTGCAGGAGCTTCTTTTTTAATTTGAATATACCCAGGCTGGATATTCAAAAACAAATAAAATGAATGATATTATCTATTCATGGCCCACAGTGTATTTTAGCAATACAGTAGTTTGTATCTTATTTTTTAAGGTGTTAGAAGCAGCATATTGATCTGTGTATTAGTAATGTTGTTTAGTACTTACGCTCCATATTGCTATGTGAACACACAAGGATTCTGTGGCTAGCATATGGTGGCAAGCTATTTGTGGAAGCATTCCCTGTTGTCCCCTTGGCCCTCCTTCTTGCCCTTGGGTGTTTACTGGGAATGACTGTGCATGTTCAGTTGTTGATTTGTTATCCCATTAGAGAGTTGCAGGGCAGGATTAATCAAAAACGATAAGTAAGCCATGACATAAATGATATTGTTATTGTCTGAAAGTAAGCAAACTAAATCCAACCAAAGTTGTAGCATACTTTGTATTAGCATTTAGAAATACAGATATTGATATACCGTGACATAGTTGTTATCTGGTGGCATAGTTGTTATCTTTACTCTGGGTGTCTGTTCAGAAATGAGTAACATCTTCCTTTCCCCTAGATAGGCAGAAATGGGTCTTGGTAAGTAGCCAGAGATTCATATTGCTCTTGGCTCTTATCTCTAAGCTCTGTAACTGTCTATACTGTGTCCTTCCTTTTTTCTTCTTACCATAGATGGGAACTGAAGTAAGCTTGCAAACTCAGTTATTTATCTAGTATTCTCAAAATCCTGCCTTAATTGCTAATTACTTATTTTAGCTTCTGCTCTCATTAGTTCAAGACTTGGAGCAGTTGTATGACATATGGCTAAAAAGTCAAAAACAAGAAAAAGGAGATGATACAGCTGCTCAGGCAAATAAAGAAAATGGGAAGCAAATTCACATGCCGACTGACTATGCCGAAGTTACAGTAAGTAATCATAGACGTAATTCTAAATTCAAGTGCCTGTTCCCTTCCCTCTGGTCAGTAACACACTGTTCCTACTTTCTTGGTGCTTCTTTAGATGATACTGGCTACACTAAATGAAAACTTTAAGACTGTAGAGCAGTATTCTGAATCCTATAAAAACAGTGAAGTTCATAAACTAAAGGTGATTGTTTAAGTAGGAGTATCTGATGAGCTAAACAATAGGCCAACATAAAGAAAACATTTAAAATGTATTAAGAACAGTTCTGTGCTTATTGTATTCTCAATGTTTTGTTTTTCTTATAAATTTCTTATAAAACAGGTGGATTTTCACTGTTGGATGTGTGGGAAGAACTGTAATAGTGAGAAACAATGGCAGGGTCACATTTCTTCTGAGAAGCATAAAGAAAAGGTTTTCCACACTGAGGATGATCAAAACTGCTGGCAGTATCGCTTTCCAACTGGATATTTTAGCATTTGTGATAGGTAGGTGTTTTTTTAAGACGTCAAAAATGCTGAAGAGTGACAGTTCATAGTGTAAATAATCAGTGCAGTTACTAGTTTTAACATGAGATGGTCTAGTATTTCTTGCTTTGTAAATATCTTTCAACAAGAAAGTAAGTAATGGACAGTATTTTAGCATGCACTGTTACAACTCAGGGAGTGACAAGCTTCCTAATCATGGAACCAAATGAATTGCTTGTGTGGCCTTAATAAAAGGTCACAAGTTAATTGCAGCTGGGCAAAACTTTGTCAAAAAATACTGTTGTTATTACAAGTTTATTTAGGGATCTGCCTTTCATTACCCATGGAACACAAGAACAGTACCTAGCTGGATACTGTTATTGGAGCTTTAAGGCAAGTAGAAATTTTGTTGGCACATACCTGTTGTTTTGTTTTGTTTGTTTTTTTTCCTGCATTCAGTTGTACATCTTGATGCTCCCTTTGCTCCTCTTAAATGCAGCCTGTTTTACCTGACTGCAGTAGATTTTGGTAAGCCAGTTGGCAGTTCTTTCCAGTGTTGGAATCTTCTTGGAAGGCTAAAACCTTGGGAATCTGCATTTTTGGATTTAAAAGTTCACTGTGCTGTTCCAGAGACCTTTGTTATTCAATATCAAGTTAAAGATTTTGAGTGTTTTAGAGATTTAGAGAAATTACATAGCATATAAAGCAAGTTTTTTTTGTCTGGGTGGTCTTTGCATGGAAGTTTACAAGCCCCCTTTACTAAACTTTTAGTAACATCCGGAATGTATGTGATGCTTTGTATGCTAATGGACCTCAGCTGTGTAGTATAAAGTGAATGTAAACTGGTATGCTTACCACTTAATGGAAAAATACTAGAATAAAATGAGTTCTTAAGTCATGCTGAGTACTTCAAAACCAAACTTACTTAGCAAAGGGAAAATATTTTTTAACATAAATAGTTTTTGAACAAAAGTATATCTTAATGGATTAAATGTTAAGATATTAATTTAACTGATAATTTGACCTTACCAAATTAAAGATGTGTCAATCATTAAATGACTCGGTAAAGTAGGAGCATGAAGAGCAGAAAGAAAAGGGTCAGTTCTTCTCTGCAAATACTTTACAGCTACTGTCTTGCTTAAAAGGTAAAATACTCTTCTAGTTAGGTTTGTATCCTTAAGGTTTTAGTGTATCTGAGAAACATGACTGGGAAAAATACCTAGATAAAATAGTTGTCATGATAACGTGATAAAAGCGCTATTTGAAATGTGTCTTAACAGATACATGGCTGGTACTTGCACTGAAGGAAACAACTGTAAATTTGCCCATGGAAATGCTGAACTCCATGAATGGGAGGAAAGAAGACAAGTTTTAAGAATGAAGCTCAGCAAAGCAAGAAAAGACCACTTGATTGCTCCCAGTGATAATGACTTTGGAAAATATAGTTTTTTGTTTAAAGATTTAAACTAATACTGAGATGACATATACATGTTACCAGCTGGAAGCATAAACCAGAGAATTTGATAGTAATCAAAAGCATGTGACAGAAAAGCTGCAGGTTTTCTGCTTTTATTGGCATATATTCCTCCTGAACAGCAAAAATATAGTAGATTTAGGGGGATTGAGTGGACCTGTCTATGCTCCCATGAAACAGAGTGGTGATTAAAAAAAAATCTGAAGTATTATGTGCTTACTCACCTCCTGTTGGACAGAAAGATAGGGAATAGAAGGGGGGAAGAGAGGTTATAATGTCTAGGAAGCCCCCCTAGTATCAGTCCTTCAGTTGAAAAACTTTAAGGCATCAAGGTATTACAAAACCGAGTGTTATAGGTTAAGAAGAAAATGATGAATGAAAATTCTTCAGATCTGTTAATGGAGAGGATTTGTTTAAAACAAAGTTTGCTACTTATCTATATGTAGGTTGCTAAAAAGGATTTTCGTATTAAAGATTTTAAACAAAATAACCATTTAACTACAATATATGTTGAATGGGTATTTTTTTCTCTATTTGTATGTTTCGATATCATTTACTGAAAAAGGATCTTGAGAGGAAAAACATATTAATTTTTGAAAATGAAGTAGTTAAAATTCTGTTTCTTGGTCTTTGCTGTTTAAATGATGATTTTGAAAGATTACACTAGTATGTCAGTATTGTGTATTATTGTATGAACTAATGTTGCCTGTAATAAAGAGAACTTTACACAAAGCTGTTTTCTGCATGTAGCCTCTCAGGCAAATCATTGTTTGTTTTTACAAAACCTCAATCCTATTAGCAAAAGCTTGAGCACCTATAGCTAAAATTTAGAAGGTTGGTATCTGTATCACCGGCTCCTTGTTTGCAGTTTTCTTTATTGGCATCAACTCTTTGGACTCATCACATTATTAAAATAACAAAAACTGCCAACTTACTTGCAAAATTAGATGAGTGTTTTGGAGCTACATGGTGCTGGGACATGTTTTCAGGCTTTTGACTTCAGCATGATCAACACCTCAGCTCTAATGTGTGTGGTGCTCAAGATTCCCTTTCCCGCAGACCACAGGCAATGGAAGCCATCCATGGGCTGAGATCAGTTCTGACAAATGAGCCTTTGGGCTTTATGGGCACTGGAATTCCTATTTGTTTCATTTTGGCTTCTCTACAGATCATACTTCCAGCTTCAATTTTGTGTTAATTCAGTTTTTGTTTGTTCTTAAATGAAGCTTCTTTCAGTCAGTCATTCAAAATAGCTGAAGTGAAGTTTCTCCTCCCTTTTGTTCCCCATGCCTTACCTCTCCCTCCTCTCAAGAGTATTTTTATTCCCCTCTCTTGGCTCACGTATCTAATTAGAAGAGCTTTAAGAATGACTTCAATAGTTTGAATGTTGGCAATATACTGTGTATGTAAAAAGTGTTGAACCAAAGTTCAGTGAGACCCATGCAAGTGACAAGCCTGGATGTTGTTTCCCTTTCACTTTATGAACTAAAAGCACAGTGAATAATATTAAACCAACACCCTCAGCATGGGCGAACTTGTATAGTAACTGTTCCTCACAGACTCGGCTGGGGTGCATTTGAATACAACGTACAGTATGCATACTAAATTAGCTTGGTGCTTGAAATACCACCTGTTGTGATGCTAATTTTTTACATTGTTTGTAATAAACTGAGCTTGAAATAGAGTACTATGACACTTATTTCTGTGACAAAACCTCATTGTATCGTTGCTTTCTCAATTTTATGCTTTCCTTGTTTAATGTAAGTGCTCTGTAAATTATTGGAAGTAATCCTAGACAAAACTAAACATGAAAGCCTTGTTCTATATAGATGGTGTGAGAGCTTTAATTAATCCATGGGAGAAGAGTGTGTGTGTGGGGGGGGGGGAACAGCTTCCAGGGGGGCGTGCGCTCCTGTCAGGGACGGAGGGACCCCCCCATAGGAGGAGGACGAGGAGGGGGAATCCCCTGCGCAGGCGGAGTTCCCTGAGGGCGAGGAGGAGGAAAGGCGCAGCCTCCCCGCCCCTCCCGGCCGCCTGTGCGCCTGCTCGGGGCGGCGCGACGTGGCGGCGGCGGGTTCGCCGGCAGCCGGGCGGGCGGCGGGGAGCTCCCGGGGCCCGGTGTCCTGCAGGCCGGCCCCGCCCCGCCCCGCCCCGCCCGGGGGTGATGTCGTTATGTGGCGGCCCCGGCCCTGCGGCTGCCTCCAGCCCGCGGCCCCGCGCCGCCCGCATGGCGCGGCGGCCCGAGCTGCTGTGCGGTGCTGCCATCGCACTGGGCTGCGCCTTCCTCGTCGCCCTCAAAGTCACCTGCAGGTAATGGCGGGCCGGTGTTGGTAGCCCCGGCCCGGGGCTCCCCCCCTTGGTGGTCGGGCGCTGGGCCTGCTGCCGGACGGGGCTTCTTCGTGGCAACCAGCCTGACCCCAAGGGCTCCGGCCCCTGCCGCACCGGGGAGGGGTGGGGGAAGGGCTCGGTCCCGTGGTGCCACAGCTGGGCCACGCAATTCTGGGCCCTAAATCGGGATCCGGGTGCCGTGTATGGGATTTTAGGGCACGGTGACTCCTGGCTGCGTGATGTGCTTGGTTAAGGGCGTTGCTTTGGGGTCCGGATTTGGGTACGGGAAGGTGGCACGGGGCTGGCTGCCTCCCTGCTGTGCGGAGGCCGACGTGTGTTGGCTGAGGGGCCTTGCCCGCAGGGAACGTGGCCGAGAAGCGCCGAGGCCTGTGCTCGGTGCTCCTTCCATGGACAAGGAGCAGGATGGACCTTTAGGCTTTGGTCAGTGTCGTGCCTCCAACGGCCGCTGAACCACAGTCATTGGATGCTCAATCATCTCCCTGTTCAACTGTCCATTACTATAACATACATAATACGTTTTTATTATTTTTTCTCCTGTGCTCGACACTTACTGTGATGCTTTTGTTCTCTTCCTGTGCCCCTTTCTTCAAAAACGTGCATGTCCCTTTCATTTCATTCCTAGCTGTATAGGAAAGCTGACAAGTTGCTCCTGGAATGAGCTTCTCACTGCTCTATACTCTCCACAGAAAATTTGGTTACAGTGTTTTGGCTTTTCATAGTATAGTCAGACAGAAAAGCTAATACTGGGAAAGTGTTCTGCATTGTGTTGCTGCCAGAAACAGAAAATTCAAGTGTACAAATTCCATGTGCGATTTAGAGGATGGTTAATTGTACACGTTAACTATGACTTAATGCTTAATTTCTCAATTCACATCAGTTCAGTTTGTAATCAAGTCTCAGCACCCAAGTACAGTTAAATGTTGTAAGTGGCAGGAACTTCTACAACCCATGAATAAAGTGTATGGAAGGGAAAATTCCCTTACTACAAGGGAATCCGCTAGTGGGGACCAAGGTATTGCAGGTTTGTAGACACTCAAGGAACAGCCAGCTGCTGCCTGAGCTAACATGTAATTGTGAAAAGTCTGCGGTGTAGAGCCTGAACTATTTCTGGTACCATGCAAATGTCTTTTGAGGCAGCCTTATGACTTGGCAGACGAGGGGCCTGATCAAAAACATGCTTGCATGTGCTTTCTGTTCTTATCAGGTTGTTCTGTTGAAATGAGGCTTAGTTTGTATGTAAAAACTATGTGAAGGTCCTGTGCTATACATCAGAGGGAGGCACTGTTGAGCAAATCAGAGTAAGAAGCTGGTGGCTCTTCGTTTGTTGTGTGGTGCTTTTTTTCACAGAATCATCTAGGTTGGAAGAGACCTCCAAGATCATCGAGTCCAACCTCTGACCTAACACTAACAAGTCCTCCACTAAACAATATCATTAAGCTCTATGTCTAAGCATCTTTTAAAGACCTCCAGGGACGGTGACTTAAACACTTCCCTGGGCAGCCTGTTCCAATGCCTAACAACCCTTTCGGTAAAGAAGTTCTTCCTAATATCCAACCTAAACCTCCCCTGGCACAACTTTAGCCCATTCCCGCTCATCCTGTTGCCAGGCACGTGGGAGAATAGACCAACCCCCACCTCACTACAGCCTCCTTTAAGGTACCTGTAGAGAGCAATAAGGTCGCCCCTGAGCCTCCTCTTCTCCTCCAGACTGAACAATCCCAGCTCCCTCAGCTGCTCCTCGTAAGACTTGTTCTCCAGACCCCTCACCAGCTTTGTTGCCCTTCTCTGGACTCACTTGAGCACCTCCATGTCCTTCTTGTAGCAAGGGGCCCAAAACTGAACACAGTACTTGAGGTGCGGCCTCACCAGAGCCGAGTACAGGGGGGCAATCACTTCCCTAGCCCTGCTGGCCACACTGCTTCTTATACAAGCCAGGATGCTGTTGGCCACCTGAGCACGCTGCTGGCTCATACTCAGCCGACTATCAACCAATACTCTCAGGTCCTTCTCTGCCAGGCAGCTTTCCAACCACTCATCTCCCAACCTGTAGCTCTGCTTGGGGTTGTTGTGCCCCAGGTGCAGGACCAGGCACTTGGCCTTGTTGAACTTCATACACTTGGCCCCAGCCCATCGGTGCAGCCTATCCAGATCCTCCTGCAGAGCCTTCCTACCCTCGAGCAGATCAACACACGCACCTAGCTTGGTGTCATCTGCGAATTTACTGAGGCTGCACTTGATCCCCTCATCCAGATCATCAATAAAGATATTAAAGAAGACTGGCCCCAGCACCAAGCCCTGGGGGATGCCACTAGTGACCGGCCTCCAACTGACTTTGACTCCATTCACCACGACTCTTTGGGCCCAGCTATCCAGCTAGTTTTTAACCCAACAAAGCGTACGCCAGTCCAAGCCACAAGCAGCCAGTTTCTTGAGGAGAATGCTGTGGGAAATGGTATCAAAAGCCTTACTGAAGTCAAGGTAGACCACATCCACAGCCTTTCCCTCATCCACCCAGCGGGTCACCTTGTCATAGAAGGAGATTAGGTTCGTCAAGCAGGACCTGCCTTTGGTAAACCCATGCTGAGTGGGCCTGATTGCCTGGTTGCCCTGTAAGTGCCGCGTGATGACACTCAAGATAATCTGCTCCATGAGCTTCCCTGGCACTGAGATCAAACTGACAGGCCTGTAGTTCCCCAGGTCTACCCTCCGGCCCTCTGTCCCTTCTTGTAGATGGGCGTCAAGTTTGCTAGCTGCCAGTTGGCTGGGACCTCCCCTGGTAGGTAGGACTGATGATAAATTCATAATTACTAGTTTTTTTGTTTGTTTGTTTGTTTGTTTGTTTGTTGGTTTTTTTTTTCCCTATTTGAGGAACATGTAGTTCCTGAATCATTTGTGCTATGGTATATCTTCTGTTGACCTATTTTACATATTTTCTTTAGAGCCAATTTCCTATGTCATTTTTAAGGCTTATGCTGTCATACCCTGTGTCCATCTGTCTGCCCATTCACCATAACTCTTGAACTGATTGTCCACTTCCAGTTTAATCCAGTAGAGGAAGCAGAGGTTTTTAAGCAGTATAATGAAAGTGGACAACCTGAATATGTGTAAGAGGAGAAATTCTCATTTAATGTCTCCTAAGAAGCAGGTGTCAGTGTGAGGTTAATGCTTATGGGCTGCGTTTGGCTTTCAGTGCCTACTCAGCACGTGGCCGGTGAGTTGAGGTAGTGCTTCTGTACAGGGAAGAAGTGAGTGGTTTGGCTAAAAGTGGGGGTGAAGGAATGGGAGGGAAACAGGAACTGATTTGAGGGGACCTAAGAAACCAAGGGCTGGGGAAGAAGGGTTAGTGAGGGGCGAGACAAGAAGGACCCAAAATAGAAGTCCATGGGACAAATAAGATTTTTGGCCATCTGCATGAAAACAAATTGGTTTGTGAGTAGTGGAATTAATGAATTGTGTACCTGAGGAACCAGTTTGTATTTTAAAAACTCTGGATTTGATATGAGAAATGCCTCTTATGTTTGAATTATGAACTTCCGTAACTTACAGAAACTTTTAAGTCTTGAGCTTTAATTATGTACTAAATAACCTGGAAATGAGAGGAGCTGTTGGTTTTGTGGATCTGTTTTATTAAAACACAGGCACCAACCAGGAGGATCGTAAGATTTGAAAATGTAGCAGTGTTACTAAGAGGTTGCTTAAAGTATGAATTTAACAGTGGTCAGGGCTCAATAATTTATTGGTTACTAACATTCTAACCTGAAAAGAATCAAAAGAGGTAAAAATAAAAATATTTTTATGTTTAGCTTTTTGTTGTGATACAAGGCAGAGAAATGCATAATCTTTCCTAAAACTTCCTGTTGAGGAAAAACTATGGCAAAACTGATCAGTACAGTGATGTGGTCCAGAGTTTAATCTAATTTGCTGTAGTGTAAATATAGCTAGTTCAAGAGAACTAAGAAAATAACAGAAAGAATACAATCATACGCTTGTGTTTAAGGCAGTTTATACCACTACACACTTCTGAACACGTTGGAAGTACTGAATTTTGGAATTGTTGATTCTAGATTTGATAGAAAGCAGTTTCCTGAGCACTTAGTTTATGCTCTTGGTATTGTTGGTCAAACTTGTTTCTCTTAAGAAACTTGTTCTATCTAAACCTTACATTGTATAGTCTTTAAACACTTACTTGTAAGTTCTTTTTGCTGTAGATGAAACATGTCCTGAACAGAGTTCGTGATCCCTGCTCTAATCACTGACATCAGTGAAGTAAACCAATACGCATTTATATAATGCTAAAAGTCATTAGTAAAAACAAATATTTTTTCATAATACAGTACAAAAGAAGCTTCAAAGTACAAAAGAATACTTCAAAGCATAAGCATAGTAATAGTCTCTGTTCATACAAACATCACAAATCTTTATGACCAGTGTCTCTTCTCTTATCAGGGTGCTGTTGTTACCTAAAGTACAAGTGTTAAAAGAGGATGAGGCCAGGGAAGAAATCCAAAGAAATCACTCTTCCTGGTAATTTTATGATCTGCAGCAACCAGCAATAAGAGTGTGAGCTAACACAGCCATAAACTGAGTGCATGTTATGACAGTGTTACTTTCTGAAGCTTGTTAATAAGGGTAATCATTAGATTTTACGGTATTTCTTGAAACTAACTCAGATAATTGAAGTTGTAGTCATTTTGCATCAATTCTTAAAGTTTTGTCATTGCATGACATTCACTAATGTGAATGAGGGCTTTGGGCACACTTTTTTAAACTCCTATTTTACAGTCTCAATAAGCTCTCTTAACTTCCTTCCCACAGCCGAGCAAAAGACGTAACAATGCCAGCAAAGCTTCCCATGAATTTCTTCTCCACGAGATCTCCAGTCATTGATCTTTTCCGGGGACAGTTAGACTATGCAGATCACCTTCGTCAGGATTCGGAAATTGCATTGTATTTCTTCTATGCACCGTGGTGTGGGCAGTCTGTTGCAGCAAGAGAAGAAATAGAACGTGTGGCCAGCAGGTTGTCAGACCAGGTAACTCTAGAGAAGATGCGAATCTTAAATGTGACCTGATAGCCTCTGTTTAGAGATTAAAGAGCTGATTTCTGTCAACCCATGGGCACCAGTAAGACCTGAATGTCTGTGTCTTTGAGTAACTAAGCTAGTCATCTTTACATATCTAGTGTTAGAATAAATGGAGAAAACCTGTGTTATTTCTGCTCCTGGATGGAGAGCCCTGCAAGCTTCTTCTTAGAAGTATTTCTGGATTTATTTGTGTGTCTTCAGACACAAACAACAGGGAGTTTGCCTCCAGTTCCACTATCACTGGAGACAACAGTAATCATAAAAGGCCTTGCAGCCCTTGCATTGCTGTCTGTCGGTTGATTACCTCTGAACACAGATACGGTTGTCCGAAACCTCCACTTGTTGAGCTGCTTTATGCAGAATAAGTTATCAATATGGGTTATGACAAAGTTAGTAGATTTGGAGGATTTCGGTTAGGAAGCTTAAAAACTAGAAGTAAAAGTGACCATGACAGATTGCTATTACAAAGAAGTGACCAACAAAAGCAGGAAACAAAAGAAAAAAAAAAAAAAAAAAAAAAAAAACTTGGATGATAGAATTAAGAGGAACAGATATGGAATACTGCCTTGAAAAGTCATTTAAAAATAGCAGATGGAACAGATTGGAAAAAAACATGCTAGATAAAGAAAGTCACTGTACTTTGCTAGCTGTGAATTTTTATCTGCTTTGCAGGTGCTTTTTGTGGCCATTAATTGCTGGTGGAACCAGGGGAAATGTAGGAAGCAGAAGCATTTCTTTTATTTTCCTGTGATACACTTATACCACCGGAGGTAAGAGTTTCTTCGCAAAACAGTTTTTTTTTATAAAATGTTGCATTTTCAAGGTGCTGCATCTACAGTTATAATAAACAGATGAAGAGGAGGAGATTCTGGGTGAAGCTCGTTATACATGCTACTTAGGTGTTGAGAAGGGCTGTAAATGTCAGTTAAATGACATGCTGCTCAGTTCATTGTTCAGGAAAATTTGTAGTGCACACACATCTACTGGATATTCTCTCTCCAAAAAATTCAGATTTATATTTTTATTTTAGATTTCTGCCTGCTCTGTAGGTGGATTATATTAACTGGTCCCAATGTTTAGCAGCAGCCAAGTATGTATTTAAGGGCTGTTGAAGGTAGTGGAATGTAGGTGCATGTTTAAATGGAACTGTATACTGAAGGTGTTCTTCTAAATTTGAATTTCACACTCATTTTTTAATTCTCTAAATGTTGAGATACCATCATATAGTATTCTATATAATCTCGTTTTTATTTTTCTAGCATTTGTATGTCTTTTTGTGTGTGTGTGTGTGGAGCATAAAACACTTTTCTAATGCTAGGTACAATAGAGTTGGATGCTGTGTAGTTTCTCACGTTTTTGCTTGTGCACCTGAGTCTTGCATTGCAGCTCTCTTCCATTACAGAGGCTGATTTTGTTTGGTTTGAGGATTTATAAATTGAGGAGAAGCAATCCTTATCTTTGTCAGCTGGACTTTGAATCACATTAAATCACATTAAATTGTTCAATGGGAATAGACTAATTCCTCGTGCTTTTATGTTTGATTTCTTTTTAGTTTGTGATGCTTTGTCCAACCTAATGATAGCAACTCAGATGCAGGCTTTCAAGGTGATGGAGGAGCACTGGAGGCCATACTCCCAAGGCCCCCATGTTTTAGGACCACCTGATGTGGTGTGGGCTGGTCATGGGTGGCTGGGAGGAAGCTGTAGACTTGCTCAGTCTGTCTGTCAGCAGTGTGACTGGATTTGTCCATGCCTTACTGAGGTATACTTGTAAATGTCTCTGTAAAGAGATCTTTCACCTTTTCAGGTTGATACTGTTTGAACTAGTCTAAAGATGTAAAAATTAAAGTGAAAATAGTAGCATTTTTTCAGATCTGTATTTTTAAGTCACATGTATTTACTTGGACAAAGCAGAAAGTCATTCCTGGCTTTTACCAGCTTCTGCAATGGGACTCAGAAGTGGTCCTCATCCCTTTGTCCTCACCAACACATCATGCCTACCCGTAGTCACTGCAATTTCAGTTTAGGAGTGTAAGCTGTAGAACAGTAACAGTGTTGTGTAACACAGCTCCTCTATCAGTTACAGAAGCCACTGATAATTGGGGGCAGTTCCCAAGAGGCTGAGCATGCTGTTTGTATAACTCTTCTCTCTGCCACCCCCAGCAGGGACTCTTTCTATTGTTAATTTAAGTCTTAATGCTTTATTATTTTTTTTGGTACTAGTTTTGGACCAATTGAGTACAAAGGCCCTATGAGTGCTGTTTATATTGAAAAGTTTGTTCGCCGGGTGATGACACCACTACTCTACATCTCGTCTCGATCAAAATTACTAGATTTCCTCTCAAATTATGAGGTACTTGTCTCTCTTCTCTAGCTTTACTGCAGTGGTTCAGAAAGGATTTGACTTGTTTTACGATTAAATTTTATCTGCTACAAAGTACTAGTTTCTTTCCAGAATCTTGAAATCAGTGCCATGTAAATTTTGTTGAAATCATAAATACATGAAATGACAAATTCATAATGCTAGTTCCCTGTGTAGTGCTTACCATAATTCAGTGATGCTGTTAATTTGCAGGGCTTTATTACACAGAGGCAAAAATCATAATTGTTACCTCATAAGAAAAAAAATAAATAAACACATGAATAAGACAAATGGGAGAAATATTTTCCCAAAAAATCTTGCAGTCTGTTGGAAAAACGTGAGAAATATGTAATAATTGTTTTATTTTTTAAAGGAGCATTAAACCTTTCTAATAAGATAAGTCTGTAAAGTAAAGACAAATGTGAAAGCAGTTAAAATAATGGCTTCTAACCTCTTTGTAAGCTCTTACTTCATGATCTCAGTCCACTGGTGCCCTGTGTTTAATTAATTTTCATTTTTTTGTGTTCAGAGGTGTCACAATGGGTAGCAGTACTAGTGGGTTAATAACTTCCAAATGGACAAAACGCACTTAGATGAGAGTCATTGGTAATCCCTTTGTAACTGTTCATTCCTGTAGTGCACAGTGGGAAATATTATAATGTTACTAAACTCCCAGCTACTGGGGCAGAATGGAAGAACTACACGACCAAGTGATTCTGTAGTAGTGGCCAGTACACTGGCCTTTCCAGTGTTTCAGAATGAAGCCCAGTTCCTCTTTGAGTTATCACCTGTTCTGCCGCAGGATGGAGTGCAATGTGTGCTGTTAGGTGAGGGCTGCCATGGCAAAAGGGGGTACATGCTTGCAGTTACCATGGGTTGGTGCTGTGCTCTTTATTGTTTAGTTCATCCGGCTAGAACTACTCATGGGTTTCATTTGCCAGTGTTTCAGCAGGGACTTGGAGTCAAGAGTAGCAAGTTCTGTCTCTGCATCTGCTGCCGATACTTTCTGTGATTGCAAACAGTTCTGTTGTCCTTCCTGTGCTTCAGTTTGCCAGTCTAAAGCTTCGTTACTGGTTTTCTACCTCCTTTGAAAAACAGCCGTGCTTGGGTTTTGGGAACTAGGGCTGTGTTCTCTGAATTATTCTTGGTAGTCTGCAAAGGGCAGCTAATAAGCATAGTGCTGGTAAGCTGAAATTTACTTTATAGTAGGATGTGCACTTCCAGTGGAAAAGACTAAAATATAAGAAATCTATGGTGGGAAACCTTTTTTTTTCTTTTTTTTTTTTTTTTTGAAATACTGCTTAACAATTGAATGTCTATTTGTATTTACAGGCTATGCTCAAACTTCCTTGCTTCCTGTGCTTTAATTCTATGGCTCCAAGTTCCCAGTCTCTACGTTCAGTATTTATTTGTTCTTTTTCCTTGAAAGAGCTATGAGTTTTCTGAGCTGTTGTGATGCCCTGCCTGTATTCATTTCAGGCTGAGGTTATTCCCCAGCTGGTGGCACTAGGTACCCAGTGTCTTGCCTCTCTAAAGTTAAGCCAAAGGGGATACTGCACAGGGTGCCTGCTGTGTTTGTAAGATCTGTACAGGGAACAAGTGTGGTGGTTTTACTGTGCTGGGCAGTTGAACTCCACCACAACCGCTCTCTCACTCCTCTCCTTAGAAAAGGAGGGGAAGAAGTAAAGGAAAGAACAACTCACAGATTAAGATAATGATAATTTAATTAAAAGGGAAAAATAATTATTAAGGAAAGATTATTATTAATTAAACAATTTAAGTAAAGGGAAAAAAGGGAAAGGGGAAAATTGAGAAGGAAGGGGAAAAGGGAGAAGGAAGGGAAAAAAACAAAACAAAACAAGTAAAGGCTGTGTGGAAGTGCAGAGGAAAGAAATTACTCTCTACTTCCCGCAAATGAGTGATGCTTGACCATGTCCTTGAAGCAGGGCCTCAACAAATATAGCCGGTGTTGCAATGAGAGCCCACCCCTCCCTTCTTCTTCCTTTTTCCACCTTTTATTGCTGAGTGTGACATCATATGGTATGGAATATCCCTTTGGTTGGTCAGCTGCCCTGGTGATGTTCCTTTTTCACTTTTTTGCCCACCCTCTAGGAGGATTAGAGTCCTGATGCTGTGCCAGCACTGCTCAGCAGCAGACACAACACTGGTGTTATACCACTGCTGTTCTAGCTATACAGGTGCAGAGCACAGCACTGTATGGGCTGCTGCTTTGAATTTGATATTTTATATATAAAAAGGGTTAGTTTTCAGCAGAAGGGAAAGGACGGAGGACTAAAGTAGATCTTTGGGACATTCTGATCAGTCTCTGCTGCTTGATCTTTTCTTTGTTATTTCTTTGTTGAAAAGCTAATTAATTTGGAGTTCACAATAGTTTCTGAAAGATTTGTCATTAGTATCTAATCTTCAATTGTGTGTTCTGCTAGAAAATAGATTCTGCAGACTTAGGTTAGGGATATTTACTTTTCACTTGAAAACTTCTGTCAATAATAGAAAGGGCTGGGTTGGAAGGGGACTTAAAACCCACCCAGTTCTCCCCCTCTGCCATGGGCAGGGATACCTCCCACTACATCAGGGTGCCCAGGGCCCCATCCAGCCTGGCCTTGAACACCTCTAGGGATGGGGCGCCCACAACTTCTCTGGGCAGCCTGGGTCAGGGCCTCACCACCCTCTGAATGAAGAATTTCTTCCTACCATCTGATTTAACTCTCCTCTCTTTTAGTTTAAAACTATTCCTCCTTGTCCTGTCATTATCTGACCGAGCAATAAGTTGCTCTCCCTCTTTTTTCATAAGCCCCCTTTAGGTATCGAAAAGTTGCAATGAGGTCACCCAGGGTTCTTCTCTTCAGGCTGAACATCCACAGCTCCATCAGCCTCTCTTGGCAGGAGAGGTGCTCCAGCCCTTTGATCATCTTTGTTGCCCTCCTCTGAACCTGCTCTAACAGCTCCACATCTTGCTTATGCTGGGGGCCCCAAACCTGGTCGCAGGACTCCAGGTGGGACCTCACCAGGGCAGAGCAGAGGGGGACAGTCCCCTCCCTTGACCTGCCAGCCAGCCCTCTGTTGATGCAGCCCAGGATGCAGTTGCACTTCTGGGCTGCAAGCACACACTGCTGGCTCATGTTGAGCTTTTCATCCACCAGAACCCCCAAGTCCTTCTCTGCAGGGCTGCTCTCGGTGAGTTCCTCTCCCAGTCTATGCGCACGTCCAGGATTGCCCCGGCCCTGGTGCAAAAAGGATGCTTTTGAAGCTGATCCCAGCTGCACTGAGCCAGTGCATGTTCTTGGCTGTTTCATTCTACTTCTGCTGTATCTGCTTTTTAAGACCTATTAGTAGTAAGATCTCCTATATTTTCTGTCCAAAACAGCTCTATGTAGAATTTGGAGTAGACAATAAGTTGGTAAGTTATTAGTATAGTAGGTGAATGATTCATACACAAAGTGTCATGTTGAGCAGGAGGTCTTCTCAGCATGTGTTTCCATGCTAACGTTTTGCTGTGCTTATCTTGTTTCCAAGGGCACTTTATTATTGACTGTCAATTTACTGATAGCTGGGACTTCAAGCCTGGGTTTGCCCTTTTTCCATTTAATCTGTAAAGCTTTTTATGCTTTAATCATGTGCTCAAATTCCAGTAGTCAGTTTTTGACAGAAAAAGGGTCTAGCAAGGCAAATCAGGAGCTCTACTCACACTCAGGTGCTGAAATCCATTAAGCATGTTAACATGTTTGAACTAGAAAGGTCTGTGAAGGTATCAAATTAAACATTTACATCGTTTTTTTTAAGTTAAAGCATATCAAGAGATACTGCAATCTGGTAGTTAATCTTGTATTCAAATTTTAATTAGCATGTTTTTATTTCTAAGAAATGTTCATGAACACAATCCAGCTAAAAATAAGGAGCAAGTGGTGTCGTTTTGATGGTGCATCTATTCCCCAACCAAGTGATGAAAGTGTTGATGACACAAGAGGGCGCTCAAACACTTTGAAAAATGTTGACTTGAAGGTTGAGATTCTGCATTTTCTGGTGTTGATTAGTTTTTTTATTGTTTGTGGGATGATACTAGTGCACAATTAAAATCAGATAAAAATTATAAATTGTTTTTTGAGAGCAAAGGAAAAACATCCCAATTGGAAAGTACTTACAATGGTGGAATGTATGGGAAAGTTTAAGTAACATCAGGAGAAATATGTGGTTCCTACGTGCCTGTTAGAACATGTGCTCAGACTCCTTGTGTTTTATTAGCTGCAGAGGTGTGGTGGCTTCATTTGAATCCAAACTGGCATGTCTAATTCCTCATCTGACTAACACAGTTACTAGAAATGGCCTCTTCCTTCTGAGGCACAGAGGAAGAAACCTTGCTGCTTTTGCAGTTGGACAGAAAGCTTCACTGAGCTGTGAGAATTAAACATGCCCAGGGAGCATGTTGCTTTCTGGCATGGGGAGAGAGAGGGAAAGAGGCTGTCTCTCTGGGAGGTAGCTGGTGTGTCTTAGCTTGGTGTCAGCTTGCTTCTGTGCTCCACGTGTGTAGAAATGCTTCCTGAGCGTTAACCACCATGTGAGGTCTGGCCCAGATGTGCATTTGACTTTGCTGTTGTGTTTGATGCTGATGTTAAATGATGAGGTGACCATTTACTTTCTGTCCTGGCTACATAATATCATTAACATCATTAGGAAATGAACAAGCTTTTACCAAGTTCATTCATCTAATAGCAGTCAATACAACTGTTTCTTTGCATGTAGTATGGGTTCTTCTGTCCCTCCAAAGACGACATTTCTCCTTGCCTCTTCCTGTGTTCTTTCCTGTGTTTACAGATAAGCTGAGGCAGGAATTGCATGTCAGCACAAGTCTGAAATAGACATGATCCAACCGGAGACCCATCAAGAAATAGGCTGCACTACAATTAATAATTCTGTATTTTCATATATGAGCTTCATTTAGGAGATGATATTAATGAGTTTTCAATTTTGAAACATATCAACACTATCCCACTGTCATTGGACAGTCATTAAAAGGCCATTACTTAAACAGGTTACTGATTAGGCACGTAGCATGAGTTAACCTACATAAGGCATATATTCTCCCCCGATACATGTAGTTTCTTCTTACTGAAGAAACGTTTTATAAAAATGACTCGTGGCAGCACATTCTTCAGGCAGTGCTTACAAATCTTAACCCTCTGTGGATAACGGAGCTAGCAGTCAGAATCAGAGCCTCACCATTTAAAATAATTTTATAAATGTTTCTAGATCTGCCCCTTTCACACTTTGTCAATTTTGACTTCTCTTTCATTCACTGGGTGGTGCCATAGGTTTGCTTCTTAGAGTAACGGTATTGAAAAATGGTCCTAGGAAATGGGAAGCTATGAATCTTTAATAGTTATCTGCCCCCTTATTTTTGTTTACTTGACGGCTTTAAAAGTTTTTATGAGATTTATTTTTTTTTTACTTAATTTTATATTAGGAAAGATCATTTTTTTTAAAAAAAGCAATTACAATGAATGCTGTTATATTGCTGTATTTTTTCCTTTTTAATTTATATTTTTATTTTCTTCTTGACAACTGTTACTGGGTAAATTTGCCTAATTGTTCTACCTCATTTTTATTGTTGATTATTTTCTTGGCATACTTCATAAGAAATCTTTATGAGCAAGGGTCTTGTGTTTAACATTCACTTTTTGACAGGACAATTCCTGCCTGAAAGAACAGGTCAGTAGTTGGAATGGAGATGTTTTTATTGGTGAAATATCCCAAGATAATATTACTAATAGCAGTAATAGGCAAAACATTTGTCCATGTTTTAAAACAAATTTTTATATGTAAAAGTTAAATAAATAATTAAAGCATTCTATGAAATAAAAAAATATATATATATAGGTGGGAAGGCTTTTGCCACATAAATGGGTGATCAGTGAATCTAGAATCATTTGTCCCACAGTGATACCTGTGCTCTTGCTCTGTGCATCAAATGCCTTCTCTGGTGGAACTTGGAAACAAATAACACAGAATAACCAAATCCCATCACTTACTCTGTCCTAAAAGTCTATTAGATTAATTTGAGTGGTGAGGTAAAAAAAAAAAAAAAAAAAAAAGTGATTAATAATAAGTGTTAAGTTTTGCAGAATGTAATCTATTAAGACCAAAACTTATTTGAAATTCTGGAGCAGGAGTCTGTTCTTCTGTCTGTTCCATGTCAGCTTCTCCCAGATGCTCTTCCTGAATTTAATCGGATGCCATTCAGGCTTGGTACCTGACAAAGACATGAGGCCAATTCAGAGCTGAGAATTTCAATTTGTCTGGCAATTTGAAGATCTGTTCTTATGTATGGATATGCAAGTGGGATGTGGGTCTCATTATTTTTGTGCAGCTGTTCTCTATATCTCAGGAACAACATAATGAAAGAATTTACTATGACTGATAACGATAGGACGTTAAGTTGGCTCAGCAGTTCAAGTATTCACTCAAAAAAAAGTGTAAATTCATATGTAGTTGCTAATTACATGCAACATAGTAAATAATTAAAATGTTAAGTTCTTGATAGTTAGAAAAATCATCTTTTATATTTCAATTCTGAGAAAAGTCTTTATGATGATTATTGTTCTTATGATTCTCAAATTAATTTCAAAGATTGTTTTTAGAGAACTTTAATAGCTAACACAGCAAATATGCAGCTTGAAACTCATTCCTCAATAGTCATAAACCCCTCTCTTGTGATATGTAGGGTTTAACGACATCCTTAGTTTGATTGTTTGATTTCCAAACAATCTTTTGATGTTAAAATATTCTTGCAGCATAAAATGACTGTTCTTCAGTAAATATTGTTTTGTTGTCTTTTTGTAATGTTATGTTTCACTGTAGGTAACTAATTGCAATTTCACTTGTATGTGTACTTGAAAACAGATTGGCTAACTAATTTTTATTCTTTCAGCCTGGAGTTATAGGATATTTTGAGTTCAATGCTTCGCCTCAACCTCCTGGTTATTTAACTTTCTTTACGTCAGCTTTACATTCATTAAAGAAAGGTAAAAGCTTCATCTTAAAAAATATAAGGCATCTGTGAACAATTCATGCATATGGACTTCAGTGGTTCTTTACGATATTTTATAACTTGAAATGTAGTCCCTTTTGAGTGTTGATCTAATTATGAAACTATCTTTTATTACTATGTAAAGACGGTGTACATTAAAGGTGTATTGTATATTTTGTGATCAGCCATCATGGAATTAAAGTATATGACAGTTTGCAATTCAAGGATATGTTAAGATACACTTTTTTCAAAAAACTAAAGGTAGCTGTAACAGATGCATCAACATAATCAGACTAGCACTTAAGTAATTTGAATTCAAGAGTATCTTGTGCAACAACTGAAATGGCAGGTTCAGAGGGGTGAATGCATATGTACAGAAAATAAGTGCGCTTAATACAATATGTGTAGTTTTCATAACACTTAGAGGTTTTATTTTGGGTTTTATTATAAGTGTTAGAGATTTTATTATAAGTGTTTCTTAAAACATCAGTATTGTACACTAAATCTTCTATTCAAAGGTGTAAGGTACTCCTAAAGACTATGCGAGCTTGACTAAAAGGCTGTAAGGAACAGACTTATTATACCCATTTAGCTAATTAATAACCTAATATAGATCACTCAGCTCTGTTGTTCTGAATGCATTTATTTGAAATAAAATTATAGAGAATCAATTTCCCACTGCAGCAGTGGTTTTAAAAGCCACTACAAACGGTGGACTGGCTATTCATAATGGAGACGTAATGCCTCCATGTGTGTCAGTATGCTTAGCCAGCCTTTGAGTATTTCCATCTGATGAACTTGTGGGTTTTGATCAGAGACTGCAGTGGACCGTTTCTTTTGTAAAATCTGGATAGTTGGTAACAGGCAGCAGCACTTCTATTTTTTTTCTGTCATCTACTTGCTAATCACCAGCACCATGCTGTTAGTAATACCTCTGTACAGTAAGTATACAAACACATTTTTCTGCTGATGGTAAATTCCAGGCATAGATTTTATATGCTTTTATTAGTAGCTATTATTCTTTCGTGACACTGGAGAGCTGAATGCATTTCTGGGTTACTTTGCTCTTCTAAGTGCTATTTTTCAACTCAGGTTAGTGAGAATTTGTTATCTGTGTTCAGAAACATTTCTTCATGATACACTGCTCTCAGAGAGGAATCTGTTCTGAGGTTTTGTCAATTACCAAGCCACATTCCATTAAGTCAAAATACTACTTTAAAAGTTTAATGTACTGTGGTGCTCTTTAATCAGGTCATAAAGTGGTATTGTCATGTGCACTATTCTTAATGTGCTTATCCTTTTCACAAACCCCATTTTTGAACTTCACTGAATGTACTTGCAGACCCTGATTGCTTACAGATTTTTGAAAATAAATGGTCTTGAATGAGTCAGTAGTGACGCAGCTGTACATTGTTCATCAAAACTATTTAAAATAAGCAGAAAGCTGCTAGTTTCTCTTCCAATGTTGATTTCACAGAAATTCAAACTTCCTTAAGAAGTTTATGATGCTTATTATCTTAATATTATCTTAAGAACATTAATTTTTTGGTAGCAATTCTTTTGTCATAAATTCTGGATGCAACTTTCTTAAACTTAAGATTAGCATATTTTAAGGATATTTCTGTCAGCAAATGAAGTAAATTGATACCATTCTTATGAGTTTTACTTTGCCTCTGACTTGGTGTATGATATAAAGCCTAATCTCCTATATTTTGTTTTGTAATTTTCCCAGTTTTGTGTTGGGATAGTTCTATACAATATAAGTGTGAGAAGTGTTCTGCCCTGCCTGCACTTTTATAAATCTAGAAATATTAAAATAGGTATTTCAGTATTGCCTATTTACTGCAAATAATATACATCATATGTATCAGTTAATATTCTTACCTTTTGTTTATATGTATATTTCATCTTGGGATTTTGAGATGCTATAACAGCAAGATGCATCTGTGATACCAGGTTTTGTATTTAATAAGCAAATCAAGGAATTGGACAGTGCAGGTTAACGTTCTCTGTATCCTGAGTGCAGAAGAGAAACATGTTTGTTCTCATTGCCTGCTCTTGTGTTTCTTCTGCCTCGCTTCATCACTAATACTGGCAGTTACTATTCAGTAAGATTTTCTGTGCCTTTACACAGCATCCTTCTGCGTTTTGCTTTGAAAGGAGATGGTGTTTTTGCATTTTAAAAATAAGATCTGTATTCTTCTAAGACTTTCAGGAGAGAAGTTCAGTGTGTATAATTTTATTTAAAAACTGAAAATTTGCCCTTTAAGATTACCTTGGAACAATACGCTTTGGAGTGATCACAGATAAACATGTTGCAGAGGAGATCTCACTGGTGAATTCAGGCAGCGTGTATTTGCACAGACATGTCAACACATCTCTAGTGAGTATTACATTTATGTTGTAGTAACTCTGAGACAACACCTGGAGATTGAAACTCTTGTTACACTGCGATCATAATGTCACCTGGACAAATGTAAAATAAATGGGTGTTCACAAAGTGGAGAGTGGTGGAATAAAATAATTTTCTTAACTAAATGTAGTATCTATATTTATCTGAGAAATATTTCAAAAACTGTAATACACAGGCTTTTAATTTATTAAGGTGTGTATATGTCGTGGTTTAACCTGGCCGGCAGCTAAACACCACGCAGCCGTTTGCTCACCCTCCCCCCTCCCTCTCTGGGACGGGGGAGAGAAATGGAAAGTGAAGTCTGTGAGCTGAGATAAAGACAGTTTAATAAGACAGGATGATAATAATAATAATACAATGATGATAATAATGTGTACAAACAAGTGATGCACAATGCAATTGCTCACCACCCGCTGACCGATGCCCAGCCTAACCCCGAGCAGTCCGGCCCCCCTCCCCCAGCTAGCCACCCCTATATATTGTTTAGCATGATGTCAGATGGTATGGAATACCCCTTTGGCTAGTTTGGGTCACCTGTCCTGGGTCTGTCCCCTCCCAGCTCTTACTGCACCCCCAGCCTGCCTGTTGGCAGGACAGAGCAAAAGGCTGAGATGTCCTTGGCTTGGTGTAAGCACTGCTCTGCAACAATTAAAACATCGGGGTGTTATCAGCACTCTTCTCATCCTAAGCCAAAACACAGCATTCCACCAGCTACTAGGAAGAAAATTAATTCTGTTCTAACTGAAACCAGGACAGTATACTTCATTAACAATGTTTAAATTCACAAGGTGTTTGTGACTTAGAGATTGAGCTCTTTATAAAGAAAATTTATACTAGTGAGAAAAGTAAAGATTATAAAGTTGTAGTGATAGAAGGGGTTTGCCTGGTAGAAGTCTTGTTGCCTAAAAGATTGTTTGTCTATCTGATGAGAAATTGGAAAGATTACCCCTTGGGAAAGGATATATGAAATGCTGAAGCATGCTGAATAGTGTCATTAAATTGAAAAAGAGTGTTTTAGGCAATACAGTAACAAAGCATGGTATATTTGAGAACTGCATTCATTAGTAAACAGTATGTTTTAGTAAGTGAAAACAAATAGTTGTTTTTTCTCTTTTCAAGATCTATCCAAATGATGACATGAACTATACAGCTGAGAATATTTGCAAGTGGGCTCTAGAAAATCGAGAGATGCTCATACGCTGGCTGAGACCTCATGGTGGAAAAAGTCTTCTTCTAAACAATGAGCTGAAGAAAGGACCAGCACTGCTCATATTTATACCTTATAATCCCTTAGCAGAAATTCATCCTCTTTTAGACGAAGTAAGTGAAATAACTTCAGTTTTTAACTTCCAAAAATGCTAGAACTTGAGAACTCTACCCGGGATTCTGAGACAAATTGCACTGCTACTGTGCAATACCCAACGTGGGTGAAGTGCTGTTGGGCTAAACTGTGCTCAGACTTGTTGACAATAACTATTTTTACCTTGTGTGTTGTGGTACAGATTGGATATGACTTGAATTACTTTAAATTTTCTGTTCAGGTCTTCTAGGACTTTAATATAAAAAGATATAGAGCTAACTGTTACAGAGAGAAAAATCAATGATTTAAGGCATATGTGTTTCATAACTGTATATATTTGATGTTTCTGAGAAATGGAAATTGCCTTCCGTGAAAATAGAGAATGTTGTTTAGGAACATGAGCATATAAATCCTGAATTAGCTCTTGGTATTATGAGGGGTTGGAAATCTGTATACTTTTTCTCTATATGAAACTTCCTTTCATATTTATATCCTTTGTTAATCTGCTCCGTTAAGGATGATAGGCCTGTTTCTTGCTGTGTCAAGTAACAGTAGCAGGATCATTTATGCAGCGTAGTGTCGGTTCAAGGTTCAAAGCTGATTGTCATAGTAATGAAATTATATTTGGACATCTGGTACTAAAAATCACTTTACTTTTAATTGGAGATGTTTTCTGGAATTGGTAGAGAATACTTCCCATTCAGATTTCTCTCCTTTGTGTGGCTCAAATTAACGCAGTTCCCTCCCCCCCTCCCTCCATCCCTCCCTCCCCCCCCTTTTCCCCTCTTTCCCCCCTTCCATTTTCTCTTTTATTCATGTAGTAGCAATCGGTCCAATTGCTCCACAGTAGGTCCCAAAGACTCTTGCCTAAATGCTTCTGAAGAAGTGACCTAGCAAAGTATCTGCTGCCTGCCTGTCAGTTCTTCCTCATGGCATGCATTTAGACAGAGAACTTTTCCCTTGTCCAAATGGACTAACTCTTGACTGCTACTTGCCAGCATTTTAAAAAGGCACATGAAACAGAGCAATAAGCATTAGTAGTACAATCTGCCTGTGACATTCCTGTTATGGGTATTTCAGTGTTCAAAAATTCTCTTTCTGGGTGGCAGGTAAGGGATTTTATTTCACTGCTCCAAGTATTCAATTTTCTTTAAAAACACACTTTCTTAATCCATTTTATGATGAATCCTGCATGTTAGTTTGCACCACACACAGTGTGCCTTTGTCTCCTGTCAACAGTTGTTGAAAACAAGAACATAACTTTTTCCTTTTGAGCGAGTGCTGTGAGAGACAGGCAGATCTTTGGTCTTCTAGTGCAGCTGACTTCATTCAAATAAAGACCGAGAATGTTTTTGAGTGTTGCAGAACTTGTGTTTTGTCCACCCCATTCTATTTCTTCTCATCTTCTTTCTTCCCTAAAGGTGATTACATAGGGAAATACAGTCCTTTAATTAAACCAGACACTATTATTTGAACTCTAGCCCAACTGAGAAAATAGTCAGAGCTAATATGATATTTATATCCTGTGTGTGTTCCTTAGTTTCCTTCCAGTTTTCCTTCTCTGTCATTATTCCCATTTTTGAACTGTGCAGGACAGGAGTTTGTGTAGCTGTGTAGCTATGCAGTTATAGAAACTAACTTACCTGATTTTTTTTCCCCCGGATTATTTTTCAGCTGGAACCCATTGTCCCATTTAGTATGTCACACAGCTGCACATCACATTGGTCATCACATAGCAGTAAGAAACAAGCATTTGTGGAAGATGAAAAGCAGGGTAAAGGTTTGGAGGCAACGCTGACTAGTGTACGGAGCACCTCTGTTCTGGAATGCATGTTTTCCACAAGGAGACCTTATTAATATTGCAGTGTCTGAAGCAATGAGGAAAAAAATCACTTGTGGTACAACATCTAGTGAAACTAGAAATAGACAATAAAACCTAGTCAGCTACAAGATACGGTATGAGGAAACCTTTGAGGAGAGACTGGAAGAGAACTGCAATTACTCTTATACTAATCTGTCTTATTTCGGCAGACTTAATTCAGTGATGTTTGTCCCAGCATAAGCATTGTAGTAACAGGTGCCATTTATTTAGATTAAGTCAGTGTAGCATAAGATGTTCTGTATCAGATTGCATCCTACTGAAAAGAATATCTACTTATATCAACATTATATCAACAATCTCATGGAAGAAGATAAAGATTATTCTGTTTGATGTTGTATTGCTTCACTTCCAATAGAGAGATATTATTGAACTTTTTTTTTTTAATTTTAGCTGTAGGAATAGATGTTTATTGTAGCTGTCAGGAGTGAGTTTCATCAAGCTTTGAAACCACTTGACTGTAAGGCAGTTTCACAGAATGAGAATGTCAAGTTGCATGTTGAATGCTCAGAGCATTTTTTTTTTCTGGTAATAGCTCACTCAAATGGGATTTCCTATTACAAATCAGTTTTTCTGTTCATAGTCACTGCTCAAGTTTGTCTGTATAGGTAGTCAAAATCTCCAGGCTATATTTTAGTATGAGGGGTCAAGTATATGCTTTCAGGATAAAAATACCTAACAGTGCATTCTTAAAGACTAACAGAAACTGTTGCTGAAGTCTACATTTTAGTACTGATGATCTTGTTACAGCCCTCCTGGAGGTAATCAACACGTGTTTGATAAGTAGGTTTCTTATCACAATGTTCTTGTGTGCGCAGTGTAAGGATGTTCTGTATTTGGATTATATTTAATATGATAGATGAGGGTGAGAGAAAACCTGCTCCTTTTTCCCTTCTTGTATGTTCTGTTATTTATTTCCTAGAGAGGAAAATTCCTTCTTTGGTCTATACAAGTGCCTTTTTGGTGCCCATTCCCCCTTGGTTAAAAAAAAATGATGCAGCACAGAACACTTGCCCTGAGTGGCAGGCTCCGCCCCACCAATAAGTGCAAAGCACACCTGGAGAGTTACAACTGTATGTTGTGGCTGGGTCAATACCAACATTGCTTCAACTCTGGCAATTATAGTTACCAAAGTTGTGTGCTGCCTATACCAGGAAGAATTTTTATCTTTTTATCACATGGGATTGCTTTAAAATAAATGAATTTCTCCTCATACTGGAAAAAAAGGGCAATTCAGGAACCTGTACCAATTAATTCTTTGAGTGGTGGGATGTCGTGGTTTAACCCGGCCGGCAGCTAAACACCACACAGCCGTTCGCTCACCCTCCCCCTCCCTCTCTGGGAAGGGGGAGAGAAATGGAAAGTGAAGCCTGTGAGTTGAGATAAAGACAGTTTAATAAGACAGGATGATAATAATAATAATAATAATAATAATAATAATAATAATAATAATAATAATAATAATACAATGGTGATAATAGTACTACTAATAATAGTATGTACAAACAAGTGATGCACAATGCAATTGCTCACCACCCACTGACCGATGCCCAGCCTAACCCCGGGCAGTCCGGCCCCCTCCCCCTGGCTAGCCACCCCTATATATTGTTTAGCATGACGTCAGATGGTATGGAATACCCCTTTGGCTAGTTTGGGTCACCTGTCCTGGGTCTGTTCCCTCCCAGCTCTTACTGCACCCCCAGCCTGCCTGTTGGCAGGACAGAGCAAAAGGCTGAGATGTCCTTGGCTTGGTGTAAGCACTGCTCTGCAACAATTAAAACATCGGGGTGTTATCAGCACTCTTCTCATCCTAAGCCAAAACACAGCATTCCACCAGCTACTAGGAAGAAAATTAATTCTGTTCTAACTGAAACCAGGACAGATTTAACCTTAAAATGTAGTGTTACAGAACTGTGATAAACATGATGTAAAGACACCTTGAGATGAATGTCATGGACTGAAAATATTTTAAATTGGATTTTTGTAGTTCTGTACATTTAATTCTTACATAATAAACAACTAACTTTGTTATCAAGTAAAAGCCTCCTAGAATTGTTTTGTAAGAAGGCCTGAGAAGAGTGTAATCAATTTTATTTCTGAAATTCTATTTTAAAAATGCATAATACATTGTTAAACCTGTAACAGATAACTGCATTTGAGTGAACTATGCGCAGTTAATCTTTTTTTTTTTTTTTTTTTTCCTCTGTAGATTACCAAAGTGGCCTTGGAATACTACAACTGTAACAAAAGCCAAGAGGCTGAACCAGATCCCCAGCACATGGGGGACAATGATTCACCAGCTTTTGATTCCTATGTTCCAGATGCACATACAAAATTGGCAGAAACGTTCTCCATAACCAAGTACCCCTGCTGTAACACAGTGGTGCTTCCACAGTGGCATTCGATCTCGAGAACTCACAATGTCTGTGAGCTTTGCATTAACCAGACCCTTGGTGTCAAACCAAATACAGTCAATGTGCCACACTGTAATTTTTTTGAGATAGAAGCAGCTTTGGACTCTTTCTACCTCCAGGAGCATACCTTTTTTCAAGTTACATCAAATACCATAGAATGCAGCAATTTCTTAAGTTTCTACAGTCCCTTTAACTATTACACTGCATGTTGCAGGACAGTAAATAGGCATTTTTTAAGTTTCATTAGTTCTGAGAAGACCATCTTTCAGACCCCTAAAGTAGTGTTTTCTTCCCATGGGAAGAAAGATAAAGATGACATCCAGAATTCTATTCCTCACATTGAGGATAGGAATTGTTTTATTCCTCACCTTCATATTAGTGGCACTAACATTACTGGTCTGAGCTGCAGGACCAACAAAACCTTGAATCTCTATCTGCTGGATTCAAATCTTTTTTGGATATATGCAGAGAGATTAGGAGCATCAAGATCTACTCATCTTAAGGAATTTGCTGCCATTGTTGACTTGAAAGAAGAAGTGCACTATGTCCTGGATAAAAATCAGTCACTTATTGGATCTACCCTGGGTATGGTTTCTATTATACAAATGCTTGAAATAAGAAAAACAAGTTTGCAACTAAGCTCATGCACGAAAGACTTAATGCCATTCTGAAAATGACTGCTTATGAAGTGAGACTATAGTTAACATTGTTAACCTTTACTTATTCTATTCTATTTAGTAGTTGACCGAGCAGTAGTATGTATTCTACTACTATTTGCATGAATCAAATTTCACTTACCAAAAGTAACCTGCTTTAAGTGAAGTAAACATTGAAATGTGTGACTCTTGACTGCCTGATACATCGAAGGAATCAGTAAAATCTAAACTAATGTGCTAGTGGAAAAAAAATCACTACATCTTAACACATTTGATATTAGAGAAGACACATGTTGGTGTTTGTTCTGTCATGTTGGTGCTCTGTGTACTAAAATTTCCCAGAATTTCATGAGATACTGCCCACTTACCTGCAGAAACTAGCCCTTCCTCTTGTCCTCAGACTTAGAAATTATTTTAAATGTATGTTGAAAAGCAGGTGTGTTGTCAGATACAGCTCTCATTTGCTTTTGTTCAAATCTGTCAATACTTTATTTCCTGGCTGAACTGGGGTGGAGGGGGGGAGAAAAGGCAGTTGTATTCAGGAAAAAAAGACCGTATTCACAGTTCTGATTTTATTCCCAAATTACGTGGGTAAGATGCAAGGTGCCTAACCACATACATTTACCTGCCATGCTGATGTGCAAAACTGAGTCAACTTTTAAAAAATGCAGGGCTTTTTAATGTTAAAAGTGCAAGTAAACATGGAAATAAATTCAGGTGAACATAGTATTGAAATAAACTGTTTGAGATTGTTTATCAGTATAATTCTTACAGCATTAAATTATATTTGCATTTTGCCAATAAATTCATAAGTTCATACAAAAGTATGCACAACATAATCAGAACATGGCCATTTGTTCTTAAGTTTTCCACCCAGCACTATATTCTTTTTCCACCCCCCCTGCCCCAAAAAGCATTATGGAGAAAAAAAAAAAAGTTGGGGACCATAAATGGATGCTTAGGAGAAATTAAGATTTAGGTGAGGAGAAAATAAATTTGCTTCCCCTTTGTGCTTCCAGTATTTTGTCTCAAACTATTTTCCGTTCACAGTATTTCCTGAGCAGGACAAGGGTTGCTCTGCTGAGTAGCACTCAGTAGATCTCTCTTCTGAGTTATTTGAACATCCAGAAACTTTTTTTCTCCCAAATATTTTGTCAAGGATTCATGTGATTTCTTTATTTTTTTTATTATTATTTTATTTTACTGTATTTCAGTAAGCATCAGTTTACAGAAAAACTTTGTGTTTACACAAATACGGATTTCAGGTTTTATAAATGGTTTCTAAAAATTCAGGAGTCTTCATGTCTTTTAGTTAGTCCTGTCCAGTTATTATTTTATTATTTAATCATGCATACACATTCAAAATCCGGTGATCTAGAAGTATAAAAGCTGTATTTTGTTCTGGGGTGAGAGCTTCATTAATGCTGAATAGTAAATACCAAGAGCAATGGAGTTATATTTCAGAGATAAATATGATAATCTGGTGTTTTGTATGTATGTACAAAGGTGCTGTTTTTAGTTGGTTGAGTTTTTGGACTGAGAATACCAGCACAAAACATTTCTATTTGATAAAATAATTATTTTTAGTGTACTTAATGCATCTTTTGCTTGATTACTGAATGTTCTTATTTTACAGTGCATAGGATAATGTTTATCTAAATTGAAAACGTTTATATAGGTAGTATCTTGCAGAGATTTAGAGAATGTGGTCTAGGCTCCAAGTGGTATACCTGAAGGTAGTTTTGGAGATTGTTGTAAATTTGTAGCACAGACCAACTACTGTTGAATATCTTGATATTAAAGAGGAAGTGGAATGAAGACAGCCACTAGTGAACTGAAGGTGGCCAGTCATACTGGCATGGGAATAGCACAGTCTTTGGTCTAAAGCAAAAGAATCATAGGGAAAGTAATTAAAAATAGTAAATGCAAACAAGTGTGGAATTAAGTAGAACCTTTAATATGAGGACTAAATAGTTTTATGTGGTATGGATAAAATGAAAGATAGCGAGAGGATACTGTTGTTGACTGAACAGGTGCATAGTTAGATTAGTAGGCAAAGATTATTATTATTATAGTACATTGAACAGGAGTAGAAGTGAGATTAAAGAAGCAAATGAAAAGACTGAAATGAGCAAATGAAAAAAGTGAAGTTTTATATTGTTTTCACATTAGTGGTAGTTGCTTGAGTTCTTACTAAACTCAGTGACTTGAAACCAAGTTTAAATTGGAATTCAATAATTTGAGAGAAAATACAAAAGTAAAAACTGCCAAAATTGTGAAATAACTTTATGTATCAATTTTATTTCAGAGAACTTCATAAAAAACTACAGCATTCTCTATAGCCCCTTGAAAAGGCATCTTGTTGATGACACTTCAGTCCGTTTTCGCATACAGCATGTAATCACTGAAGTGACTACCAGCACCTTTCATGATACTGTGCTTTCAAATGAAAAGGTACACCTCATTGCTGAAAGAATTCCTTGCAAATCATTGCTCACAATTTTGAAGAAGGGGACTCATTCTTTTTTGTTTCTCTTTTCTATAACTGTGCTTTGTCCTTGACTCGATTCCCGCACTCCCGTTTCCTTTATTCGGGTTTGAGATAACACTAAAGAACATTCTGATTTCTGGGTTTCATACCTGAAAATAAATAAATATACTACATTTTTTTCCTATGTATCACATTTTTTTAAAACTTACTTAAAAATTTAAGCAAAGCAGATGTAATAGAAAAAAGAAAATGTGTTAAAACTAAAGTATTATTTGAAAACACACAGCAAAAAAAAAAAAAGTTTTCCAATTGCATTCCATGAAATTGTTTTATGTAAGATGTCTTGCTGAAGAGTAATTAATTTACTCTGATTTATTTAAAGATGTGATGTATGGATTAGTATCCCTTAGGTGTGAGGATTGCAGCAAATGTATACATCTGCAGTAATTGGCTGCCAGCAACCCTAATGCCTGCTTTGCTAGCCTGGTACCTACACCTTTCTCCCCCCAAGCCCCACAAAGTTTACAGTTGCTGTAAGATACATAAGAATTTAAGGTTGCAGAAGAATTGTGAGAAGTGTAAGAAAGTTTGATGCATTATCATTTACAGGGAAATACACAGAGAAAATACAGAGAATTATTTATGGAAAGAGAATTTCCCAAGAAATTCTGTGTTAACCTGGGAGACAGAAGGCAGCATGAAATAGTTTATGATGTGTGTCAATGTTAGGATATAGTTTCCTTTCATGTTTTAAGGGTTCCAGTGAATTTAAATGTTGTGAATACTAGTCCTTGTTTACCACAGATTAACCACAATAGGTAATCAAACTCTTCTCCATTTCATTTTCCAGAATGTCTTGCTGCTCTATTATGCACAGTGGTGCGGATTCTGTGCTTCTCTTAATCATATCTTTATTCAACTTGCTCGGCTTCTGCCTCCAGATAATTTCACTGTGGCAAGGTAAAAAAGACTCTAATTTAATCTCTCTACAATAATGCAAGTTCATTGAGGTCATTGGCCTAGAAAATAATTACTTTTTTCTCTCTACACTCTTGCAATACTTGATGTAAATGTTGTGTTTCATTTTTCTCTGAATGCATTATTTATCCTCTGTATAAATTTGGTAGTTTTCAATCTCACTGTGGTATATCTGCAGTTCAGTTATAATGAATTTTTAATCAGTGAGATTATTCATGAAGTGTCCTTAATTTGGGAAGTAAATCAGTAAAACAGCAGCAGAAAATCATTTTCACCTCTGATTATTTGTAGCAAAGAATTATATCCTGTAGTACTGTATTTGAGAAATTTTATATATATATATATATGCACATACTTGTATTTTTTATACTTGTATTTTATATATACTTGTATATATTTATAATTGATACATATTACATGATTTTGTTTAGCATTTCCAGGGCTTTTCATGTTACAGTACAATTTAAACATTCTTATTCATGTATTTGATAATACATCAATACTTATAATCTCTGCTCCAATTGCATCCTTTGTTTTATTCTGACTGAATTTACTTCAGGTGGCAGCAAGAATTATATTGGGAAAAATTAATTAAAAACCTGGAATTATTACCTGTTTATAATTACTGCTTTGTTCTCATAGATATGATGCTACTCTCAAACATGCTTCCATTCTTTGTTGACATTGAAGTTCTGTTGTTTGGTCCACTATTTTTATTCTAGTGTTACTTATGTGATTGTCTTTTTTTTTATTTAATAATAAAATTGTTGTAATAGAATTTTATTTATAATCAAGGGAAACCTAAAAAAGCAGAGAAGAAAAAACACATAAGCAGTTGAACAAGTGCTTCATTCACAAAATCTTGTTTTCCTTTCTACATAGAGCTTTAGAAGAATTTAGAATGCATTTGTCCTCGGAAGAAGCAAAGTAATTTATTCTCCAAACCAGATATTTAAGGAAAATATTTGTGGAGTTGTATTGAGGAACAAATTACTGAAAAAGAAACAATTCAGTAGCACGTTGAAGTTTGTAGGCAGGTCTGCCTGTTTCAGGGAAGTGTATACATAGTGATTGTGTACTTTAATTGCCAAGAGAGCAGTTGGAATACTGTACATATTTTTCTGGCAAAAATTTGTTAATCTGAGATTTATCATCTTGTATATTGGCAAATAATTTTGCTGATTCATTAGTGCAATATATTTTCAACATAACACATTCAAACTTACTTCCACAGTTACTTGCATTTCCCTCTTTGTAATCCCCAAAATGGTGTTTTAGGAAAAAAAAGATTGTTCATCTGCATGTTTCATCAGTGTGTCATTTCTTAACAGAATTGATATCACTCGAAATGATCTTCCATGGGAATTTATGACAGACCGTCTCCCAACTATTTTGTTTTTTCCGCATCACAGGTAATGTAATACTTTTCCTTATGGGTTTTGTACTTTAATTTTACTAAGTTATAATAACTATCCGACTGTAATTCTTAGCAGAGAAAAAAACAAACAGTAATTCTTCTTTATGTGTATTCTAATAATTAAAAAGAAAAAGAAGACATGGATAGCTGATTTTATACAGACAGTGAATACTCTCTCTGAAAGTCATTATTTATTTGTTTGCAAGTCTTTATGAACAGCAACATAATGTTTCTTCACTTAACTTTTCTTATTTGGATTTTATTATTATTATTATTTTGGCATGATCCAGGTGGATCATGTGGTTACGGGGGGAGGGGGATGAAGAAGAGAGAAGTGATGTAGATAGTGGTGCAACTTTTATCTAATCTCTTCAAATTGATACGCTAATAGATATCTTAAAGGATAATATGAATCTAACTTCAAAAATGTGTATAGGATTTGGAAGACTTAGGTATTTTGTCCAACTTAAACATTCATTAATATCAGGTCACTGTGATCATCCATGTCCCAGAGTGATGTCATATGCAGTTCAAGGTGCTAAAATATAAGTATTTTAAATATGGATTAAGAGCACAATCTGTTTCTTAAAATTCTTGCTCTCAGACAAATATCCACCCAATGCAGAGATGCTTATAGCACATAAAAGGATTCATGTTAGTGCTATACCTTCATTATACAAGTTTAGGTTTCTCTTAATTGCTATATTAGCAAGATACTAAGTTTGAGTTGGACAGCAGATATTTAAATAAAGCTATCATTGTTTACGTACCTTTTTTAATATTAGTATGCCCTTTTTAGGAAGGAACAAAGTATGAAGTTTCCAGAAGACTTCTCAGTTAACCTTCCTAATCTTCTTAAATTTATTTTACATTACTCAAGTCTTTCTTCATCAGCACCCTGTACCAAAGAATGCTTACATAAAGAAACAGTTTTACAGCAAGGACACATCTTGCACTTAGAGAAAGAAATTCAGAAGTTAAGATCAGAGATCAGTGCTCTGCATCAAGCCCACAACCACCTTGAGGCACAGCTTTCTGAAGCAAAAAGAGAAGAACATCAAGTACAGCAGCAAAAACACATACTGGAAAAGCAGCACAAGACTCTGCAGCTCCACAGCGAGCAGTTACAAGCCACATTTGATCAGAAGAATCGAGAATTACTAGAAATGGCTGAAAAGCTTCAAGAATTGGCTGATGCATCAGAAAACCTCCTTAAGGAGAATACTTTACTAAGAATCCTGGTAGCATCAAGGGAAGGAAAGCTGCAGGGCAAAGATGAAATTAACGAAGCCCTTCAGCCAGAGCAAAAGCTTTCTGATGACAACATATTGGTTTCAACAGCTACTGCCACATCAGAGGAAAAAAGAATTGATATTGATACTCTAGAAACAGAGCACAGTAGTAAAAACAGGACAGAATGATTTCCTTCACAAAGAAAAATGACACAGTATTGGGTAGGTATTTATGCAAATTTTATTGAAATTCATTGTAAATAAAGACTTCTTCCCTCACATGATCTAGAAAAAGAAAATCAAATGAAATATTTTTGTATACTTGAACAACTTATTAGCTACCCACATCTAAAGCGAAGAGTATGGAAAACTTTCTGCACTTTACTATTGCACTAACTTGCAGACACCTATCTGATAAAGATGCTGATGCTTAGGGGCAGCAGCATAAAGCATCTGACTAAAGACCAGTTATTTTTCACCAGCTTTCTCTAATAACTGCTAGACGGAGAAAATTAGACCATTGATTTATACTTTTCCTTTAATTCCTGAAGATTGCCCTTTACACTGCATTGTTTGCAGAATTAAAATGGAGATAAATTATCTGTATAATCAGTAAACTTGAATGGACAAAGTCATCTTGCTGTAGCTACTCTATTGAAGAACTTCAGCACTTTGTATCACTTTTGTACACTAATTATGTCTTGAAACCTGCAAGAGCGGAACTGTGTGAACTGTTATCTAGTGAACCAAAACTAAAGAAAAATCTTATTGATTTAACCCGTTTTCTCCTTGCTTTTTAGGATTTATACAATACAGCAATCTTAAGTGTGTGGGTCTGGCTACATATGCAAGCCTCCTGACACTAGTATATTAAGCATGTGCCAGGGCAAGAACTGCCCTTTGGTATAGCCTATAGTATACTCTAGTGGTAATTCCAGGAGCTTTTCACTGCTGTCAGTATTAGTTTTTGCTTCAAATTTGAGTCTTCAATTAAGAAATCAGAAGCCAAATGCAGCACTAAAAGTGCAAGACAACATCTTACTCTAGAAGAAAGGGGTATGACCTTACTGAGTAGGCCACTGTTGTCTTATATCCAGTTGCATAATTCTCAAGTAAGCTCGCAAGGCATCTCTTAACTGAGTTATGCCATACACACAGGGGCAAGAAGCAAAAGAAGTGACTTCCAAGGGAGCTGGAATTTGAATTTCATTATTTGTAGAATATTTTAGGAAACAGGTCTTCACAGTAAGCTTTTTGGTCCTAGGCAATCAAGTGTTTAAAATCCAGACTAGGCACAAGGAAGCTACGTATAAAGTAGCTTCATATAAAATAGTTCATAAAGAAGCTGCGTATGAAGTAGTTTAGGGGCTAGAGTTAAGTTGAACCAGGCTTCAAAGCATGTGTACCTACTCAACAGTCTGAGAGTAGGCAAGCTGGCCTTGGTGGTTTAGTGCTGTCCCTTCTCCTCTCCAAGTATTTAACACATCTTTTTACAGTTTCTATAGCACAATTTCTTCCACAGAGCAGGAAGTGAAAGAGATATGCCATCCTTACATGAAAGTGCTTCCCAGCTAGTAGTATGAAGACACCCCCACACTGAAAAGCAGTCCTGCTTCCCTGTATCAATCCTAGACAAACTAATGTTAAAACTTTTATCTTGTAGTAGTTGAGCTAAGCCACAAGATTATCTACAAGATACACAAATTGAATTCTGTAGTTGATCACCTGTCTTTAGACTAAAAAGCCTTTTTATAAACAGACTCCTAACATTTTGTTTACATACACCTGAATTGCTAAGTACACAAACAGACCTTCTAGGAAAAAAATAGGTAAGTTACATTTTTAAGTTTTAATAAGTAACTGCTTCTGCAGTTTCAGCATGCAGACAGAAGAGAAGACCCTGCTCTACTGCCAATTCAAATTCCTGGAAACCTTCTGGACCATCCCTGAGGGTTCAGTATCCATCATCAGTTCCCAGTTCCATCAAAATGGCAGTTTCCTCGCAGTAGCTACATGGTTAGAGAGCTCAGTTCTAGCAGCCAAAAGCTTAGCCTATGCCTAGCTGCAACTGAAGGAAACCATTTCCTTTCTTGTAGCTCCTGTGTTTCTTCCCTCAACGTATTACTGTCAGGTTATACCTGCTTTTCAAACAAGGTATTCTACCTTCTTTTCAACATTCTGTACTAGTCCAGTGAACTGCTGAAGTTCTGGCTCTATGGCTGTGCACTCAGAAGTTAATAGCAGAAGCAAGTTTTAACTGCAGATCTGGTTTTGAAGGTCTGGATTCCACCTACAGTCCTCTTGTGTTACATACTATTTCACCACACTATTCTCATGTGCTGTGAAGCACAAAGCAAAAAGCTTCTGGCAGCCTATTTACAGTTCACAGTTGTAAAGTAGTTCACATTACAGTAGTAGCTCCATCAAAATAGGCTCAGCTAAACATTCAAGTAACAAAAAGATGCTATCAGTCTCTTCACTCAAAGATATCCTGGTGTCCATTGCCAGCAATGGACTTTATGCCAGGTGAGTCAGCTCTTGTCACAGAAGTAGGATACACAATTGACACAAAGAGCAACTTCACAGTGCATGCAGTTGCAATGAAAGCTTATTTAAGCCTCATCAGGGTGTTTTCTGATGAGTAATGTGCACGTGACCAAGTTCTTCACAGTATAGATTCTTCTGCTGGTTACACATATAAGCACAGTCCACATACAGGTATTGCTCCAAGTTAGCTATGTACTTCTGTGCTGTTTGGAGTTAGCTTTGCTTTCCTCTCTACGCAAGGTCCTTTAGCGGAGTACTGCACAAGAAGAAAGGGCTCTTTGGTTTCTCCTTCACCCACGATGCTTTCCTCATCTTCAGACTGGCTGATCCTCTGCAGACGCAAGTAACACCAGCAGCCCAGTATCAAGGCACCAAGAGCTGCAATAGCAATCAAAATAACAATGACAGTCACCACTCCTGTGGTGGGGCTGTGATCCATAATAGACATGGTCAGTATTTCGGATTGTCAGACTTCTTGAGGAAGATTCTGCTGTTGTCACTGTATCTTCAAATTCCTGCAGTGGAAAAAAAAAAAAAAAAAAGAAATACTTAATACACTTGTTCAGCTTCACCATAATCAGAAATATTACAATTATGGTTGGTATCCTCTCTGTGATGATACATGACCCTCCTGAATTCAGTGCTTCACGCTTCTGCATATACACTTACTTTAAGATGTTTCTTTACAACTTGCCTTTGAACATGCAGATGTCTACACTGAACTAAAGCAAACAAGAGCTAAACGTGGGTTCAACTTGACCTGCTTTCAAGATGCCCATGAGTAATAATTTTTTTCTAAGAGAAGATGAGAAAAGATACTGAGGCATCTTAGGATCAGGTGGTTCTGAGACAGAACAGTCCATATCAAGTTTTAATCATAACTCAACCAAATTTTTGCAAACATTGAAGTCACTAGGCAGAGTTCAGCAAACCCAGCACTCATATCAAGGATATACCTAGATTTACATAGCAAAATCATATATATTTTTGCCAGTGATGGAAGCTATAGAGTTTAGCATGAAGAGATTTAAGACTATTTAATACAAATACTAAATCATGGTTGACTCTCAAATCCATGACAAGATAGTAATTTGGCTACCTTTACTTTTTGTAAAGAACCTTACAGAAACAGTACATCTAACTGACAGAAGTCTGTCACTTTAAATTTTTAATGTATGTCATCTTCCTAATGCACAAACAGTTCCAGGACTGGTAACTTAATTGCAAAATTAATTCTAATGCTAATGGGTTACTACAAACCCATCCATAGCACTGGTCTGTTTAGAAGGGTTGAGTACATGGTGATTAATTGGTTGTTCACTGAGCTGGTAAAAAAACAAATATAGCTTTAAATGCATTTTTTGTAAGAAGCAGGTAAAGCTAGATCTATTGGAGACTTCAGTAAATCTAAGGGGAAAATTATTATTACAAGCTTCTGCTCCTCCTTAGTGGCTTTCAAATAGCAAGAGCAAGGTGGCATGTTAGAAATGAAGCTGAAATAGGAACAGAGGCAGGAAAATGGGAGAGGAAGAGCTGCAAGACTTTCGTAGTCTGCCACAGTTCCAGCAAGCAGCAGATGTTCTCCATACACTTTTGTCTACTTCCACTTCTGAATTCATGGTATTTTAAGGAGTCATGTGGGCCTTTCCTTTTAAATTTAAGGTTACTGTTAACAAAGTTGGCAGTTCTGGGTTTCTCTACTTCAACTGGGTTTGTTACTTTTTCTTTCCTGCTACCTTCTCTTCTACAGTACAGGAACTCAACGGGAGACTTTTTAGAGGTCGGAGCCAGTTACGATGTGGGAACTGCTGTAAGAATCAGGGCTCAAAGTCACGATTTCAGGTACAGCAGGTACAGTCCCGAAAGGCTCTAGGGTCTGCTGCAAGAACAGAACAGCAGTGCCTGCGTTCATTTGTGTGTAGGCACTGACTGGTGTTGGATTAACTAGTTTCTTCTGGCTGCAATAAATGCCAGTCTGCTGAGGGTCACATACCTGTAAAAATGCTGAACAGACTCTTCCCCACCATCCCTGCTGCACCCAGCTGCAGTATCGGCTCCTGCATGCAAGCCCCCTCACAGGTCAGTCTCACCCAGCCTTAGGTCAGAACCCACAGGCTGTGTGCAGTACCTTGAATTCTCACCGTGACAGAGTCAAGGCAATTACATCACACCTTCACCAACATCACTTAAGCCAGAGATGGTTTAGCCCCTAACCTCTCGTGGAATGGCAGACCCACGCACACCACACAGCTACTTCATCCACAAGAGAAATCCAGTATGAACATTATTAGGGCCCAGTGACTCAGAACTAACTTGCACACACTGATTGGGTTTCCAGCCCTATAAACTACTGCAGCCAGTAGCATACCTGACAGCAGCAAGTCCAGCAGACTCAATTTTCTCCAATTAGAAAATCAACTACCACTCACACCCAACCATACCACATATCAGCAACAGCAGAACTATACCCACTGCAGCCAGACAAGGTGTATAATTTTTGTCAGGATCATCTTGGTTTTGCAACACTATAAACTTTGCTTAATCAACACCAGGAAAACAGCTGAGGGTGAGTCAGGGTGGCTTTCATGAGTTAGTTTTCCTCAGGGCATGTCTGAACTGCAGCACTATTTGATCTAGCTACACCAGCACAGCATCAGCACAAATGATTTAGTCTGCTTCTCACGTAGGCACATGAAGCCCTGTCCCACAGCTCACAGGGCTGCTAGCACCAGTGACAGCCTACTGAGTGCTGTGGCACATACGTTTACATCAGAAGTAAAGAGTTACTGGTACCTAGAAAATAGCTTTTAACACTGAGAAGTCCAAGAGCCAGATGTTCTACCACGAGCCAGCACTGTGCCCTTGTGGCCAAGAGGGCTAATGGGATCCTGGCATGCATTAAAAGGAGCATGGCCAGCAGGTCAAGGGAGGAGATCCTCCCTCTCTACTCTGCCCTGGTCAGGCCTCACCTGGAGTACTGTGTCCAGTTCTGGGCTCCCCAGTACAAGACAGGGATCTCCTGGAAAGAGTCCAGCGGAGGGCCACAAAGATGATACGGAGCCTGGAGCATCTTGCCTATGAAGAAAGGCTGAGAGACCTGGGTCTGTTCAGCCTGGACAAAAGACTGAGAGGGGATCTCCTCAGTGTATATAAATATCTGAGGGGTGGGGGACAGAAGGATGTAGCCAACCTCTTCTCAGTGGTTTGTGGGGATAGGACAAGGGGCAATGGCTGTAAGTTAGAGCACAGGAAGTTCCGCACTGACATGTGAAAGAACTTCACAGTGAGGGTGAGGGAGCATTGGAACAGGCTGCCTAGGGAGGTTGTGGAGTCTCCTTCTCTGGAATGAGAAGGAGATATTTAAGTCCTGTCTGGATGCCTACCTGGGTAGCCTGCTCTGAGGAACCTGCTTCGGCAGGGGGGTTGGACCCGATGATCTTTCGAGGTCCCTTCCAACCCCTACAGTTCTGTGATTCCATGTTATGTCCAGATAACAGAGAACCCACACCTATGCACACTGTAAGAAGACATTTCTCCATCCCCCTCTGTGACACAGCTGCAAACTGCAGTGGTCCTTGTTCACCATGGATAATGGAGACATGGGCATAGTAGTTTGTGAAACTGTGCTTGAGTCTCCCTCAAGTAGGAACCTAAGCTCTTCTGTAATGGGGAAGAACTGTCTTGAGACAAGGTTCTCTCTCCCTTACCAGGTTATACACGGGGCTCTTGCTATTCCCATTTCTTTTGGGATCCCCAGGAGCACAGCTGGCCCAGAAGGCCTACTGCCCAGGAAGGTTCTTCTGAACCAAGTATACACAGTAGCAACTCAGAAGTTCTGAGATGTAAGCATTTATTGGTGTTGGGTTAAAAAAAAATATATATATATATATATAATCTTACTATTCCTGGACATCTGTTTAACACCACAGTTATGGCTTCATAGCGCTGCTACTGCTTGAGGTTGTGAGGCAGTTTAACCCCTACTTCCACTATCTGAGTAAGAAGGTGTTTCAGATCAGTCCTGTTCTTCAGCAGGCACTGGAAAGGACCTTGCAGGCCCACATGTGGGTACTGGCAACTCCTGCACAGCTGCTGCTTCCAGCAAGTGAGGCACTATAGCAGCTGACAGCCAGGAGCATAAGTAGGGAGCTTCACGTGCAGAGCTGGCCAGGAAGAAAGTGCTGATTACTGCGGGTGTGACAGCTTTGTTTTGTTGTCCCCTGCTCTAACAAGTCAACTCAGCTTAGTCATGACAGCTCCTTTAATAAATTCACACAGAACCTTAAACAGAAGGACAGGTTTTAAAACTGGGAGATTATCATTTCTTGTAGAGAAGCCCTGCTCCTAACTCGGGCCCTTAGACTAAAAGGATGAGCCTAACAAATATTCTTTGTTGCACCTGGCATGGGGTTGATCATTTGTAATTAGTATCACCACCTAACCAGACAAGCCAAACGTTAACAGTAGCAGACAGAACAAACTTGCAGGACTCATCTCTGAGGCAGGATGTTATAAAGTGAACTCTCACTCTGTTTACACTAGAAAGTTAATTCTAGCTGGCTTAGGCTCTCCTGTGTGTCAAGTGATATTGCTTTGATGTGGCAAGGTAGAAGGTGTTGGAGATGGAGAACTAGGACCTACAGGATGCAGTTGGATGTCCATATCTTTATTATTTTAAATCAACTGCTTTTATATTTGATCAAAGGGACTCAGATTGCCTGAATTCTTAAAGTCTGGAACAAAGAAGGGCACAACTTCCTCCAAATGCACTACCCAGTGAGTTTTACTTTCCAGGCACAGAAGTAAGTCTGATCTCACGTTCATGCTGTCAGGATTATCAGGTTGCATCAAGAAGCCCTTTCTAGCTTCTATTCGGAAAGCTCCTGATGTCTTTGCACCATACTATAGTTAATACTAAGAGCTACAGGAGAAAACAAGACTAGATGTCTTCAGAAAGATGACTGCATGGACATTCACCCTCTAGCAAAAGGACAACCAGATGAAATTCAAGGTCATTTTCTCAAAGCACTTCAACTCCTACTTCTCAGTGAGAAAGCATAGTAGTCATTCCTTCTGCAGGCGTATCCTCTCCTTTGCACTCAGGGAGCCCGGAGCCAGCACCCTATGTGTCCGATATTAAGCAACTGTACAGCTTTACAACGGCACAAACAGCTCATTAATGGTGCACAGTAGTAACTGGGATGACAGCAGCTTCTAAGTTTTTGATTAAATTTTTTTTCTGATTGTTTGAAACTGAATTATCAGAAGCTGATAAAATAAAGACAGTGCTCTGGCATTAGCTACTGTTGTTAATTCATGCTGAAATTGTTCTTGCTTTAGGTCAATGTCTAGAGCTAGAGCTCTCCAGCAGCCTTAATTCTGCTTTCTGCTTGGTACATGCACACACTGCAACCACACTGGTAAGAACTACCAGGGCAACCTTTGGGTTGGGTTGTTCTTGAGATGCAGAACTCACAGCTCACCACCAGCAATTGACTGAAATAGAGATTAAGCTGTCTTCAGAGTTCATTTCTCTCCTGGAAAAATACTGCATTCTGTTGATCCCCTTAAATTGATCCTGAAGGAGATTACGAGCTTTAAGGCTCACTTCTCAAAGCATACCTGAGCTAAAGAGACCTATAAGTATACCAGGAGCAGCACTGACTTCATCCACCACTTTTACTGTAAGATATTAAAAGATGTAAATTTCTGATCTTCAAAGGAATTGTTAGCAACATTTGTATGTATTTGGTGGCACTTCTAGAGCTACATCCATCTCTTCCCGCCCTACTTGCCATCAAAGGACACATCTAAGCACATTTACTCATTAGTAAGATTGGTCAGATTCCCTGGTGGGAACTGCAAATAGCCTATCTCAGTTCCTACAGCAGTCAAGCAGTGAAAACATCAGGTATAAGTCATTTTTTCTAGAAGTAACAGCTTTTTTTTTTTTTCCTCCAGCTAATGCCAGCTTCCACTCACAATTCCATTTGTGAAGTTTTATTACCCAATCCAAAAGCTCTAAGTGAAGGACAAACATAAAACCAATTTAAATTGCAGAAGGTTGCTGGAGGACAGATTCTATGAGGCTGGCAGTAGTTTCTAAACAAAGTTTTTTTATGACTGTAGGCATTCTGCTGCTAGTGGTTAATACCAGCTGTGGTTAATACCAGCAGGCATGCACATGAAGAGAAATACTGCTACGGTAACAGCCAAAGCTATGGGAAGAGGCTTCAAAAGGCAATCTACTAGAGTTCACCCAAACAGAACACTCAAAATCCTCAAGCAACAATTGCACCTTAAGCTTGTTAAGTGTTTTTAAAAAGATACTTTTGGCAAAATACCACAAGGAATAATGCAAGTTAAATGAGGTAGGCGAAAAGATATGAGAATAGAACTACCACCCTGACTTTAGCTTAGAAATAGATATGTAATAACTACTGCTTAGTTAAAAAGCCTCCATGCTAAAATCTTTGCAGGAAAGTAACAGCAGCTTGCAGTAGATGCTACTAACTGAAAAACACTTCCTCTTGTATGTGCAAGGAAGATTACTTTTAAGGAATGCTGTATGCTCATCACAAGAGCATCCTCGTTACCAGTGGAACAAGGAGGGAAAAAGCCTCAGGGGAGATTCAAAATGTAATTCTGGCATTGGCACACAAGTGCACCCAGCACTCACATTATGCAGCCGCAGAAAGCTAGAGGCCTTCATAGTGCAGAAGCTGTCAGCCTTTACTACTGCCAGAGAAACTGTGGGAGCACTGTTATTCTCAATCAACTCTAGTTTAATGCCCTCTCTTTCTGATAAAGCCAAATTGCACTGCACAAAGCGAGGCTTGGCTGGAGGCTGTTTTTGAAGGAGCTGTTCAGTGGAAACCTTCAGTGCAAGTCTCCTGCCACAACCCTTGTTCCACTTGTGATGAGGAATAAAAGAGCGGGAAAGCTTTAAAAAGGCTTTTCTGTAGCCAATTCATTACAGATAGGCTTTACTGTCCAGGACAGTTTTCCAACAACTTAGCAATCAAGCAACAGTTAGAAACACTAGACCTAGCATCACTGCCTGGAACTGCAGTTAGTCTCCACATGAGGAGAAACAGTACCTTACACTTAATCAAGAATTACTTTCAGAGCTTTTACACTAAGTTAAACTACAGTGCAGTTAGTGTTTTGCATGAGACAGCAAGGTGAAGAGAGGGCAGAGCAGGCCAGTGAGTCCCAGGTACAGCCACACAACTTCAAAAGCACACAGACACTCTCAGCAGCACAGCAAGGGGAATAGGTTTATGCTGTAACAGCCTGTCAGTCAAGAGATCCAGTTTATGGAGAACTAGCAGCAGGTTTCTACTGGTAAGATCACACCTGCCTCCAAGGCACTTGCCTGGCAAAGCCTCTGTCACACTTTGGACTTTGTCAGTCACAGCCACACACAGCTCTGATGAGGGGCCTGTTCAGACAAGATAACAGGGTCGCTTCTGACAGGTGGTTATCAGAAATAATGTGCTATGTATACCCTGTCTCATAGCATAATTCCCAATATATTAGAAAACTTGCTGAAGCAACAACATTAAGTTTACTGATAAAACCCTTTTTTAACTTACACAATTGAGTGAGTGCTCAGGATATATGTATTTTAATGGCTTTGTCCAACAGCAGCTAGCTTGTTCCTGTTTATTACTGATAATTAAGCAGTTTTGCTCGATTATATTCTGCTCACAGACTGAAAGCAACACCAAATCCTGCCATGTACCAGCACCAAGTAGCTCAATAGCTCGGGCTCTTAGTCCTGCGCTCCGGGTTTTCACCTCAGCTCACGGGAAAAGCGAAGGTGAGGCCGCCCTGCGCCTGGCCTGGCCACTTTCGTCCCCCCGGAGGGAGGGGCTGCACAGCTCCCTGCACGTCCCAGATGCCTTGGGCTCCCTTCCCAGAGGGATGTCCCCGCTCCTGGCAGCCCGGCCAGACGGAGGGGACAACCCATGCTCCCCTACCCGAGGTGAGGTCGGCACGGAGCGCTCCCACCCCTGATGCCCACCCACGGGCCGCATCCTCCCCGCGGCAGGCAGCACAGGGGGCCGCGGAAGGCACAGCCAGCCCTGCCGGCGGCTCCGGGGCCCGGCCCCGCGACTCCGGCCCACGGCAGCGCACAGCTAAAGCGCCCAGCAGCCGGGGGCTCGGCAGGGCCGCCCCGGGCATCCCCCCGTCTCCTCTCACACACAAAGAGCGGCCCTAGGGGACCGCAGCGCCCCCCGCCCACACACCCACCCGGAGCCCTTCCCTCAGCAGCAGCGGCGCTGCGCGGCCTCACCCGCCGCTTTTGTGTCGGGACCGAAACCCCAGCCCCTCACCGTCGCTTTGATCCGGCCCCGCCGCAGCCTACGGCGCTCCTACCGACGCCACCTCAGGCGCGACAGCCGTTTCCCCGCCCGCGCCGCCTTATAGTGGGGCCGGGCGGTGCCGCGCCTCGGCCAATGGGCGCCTCGACGGGCAGGGCCGGGGCTCGGCCCTTCCCTCTGCTCCTCTCCTCCCTTCTCTCGTCTCTCCTCCCCAGCAGCGGCGGCGGCCCCGCCGTCCCCTAGAGAGCCGTCCGGGCAGGGCCGGTGGTGCCCGAGGAGGAGGAGGAGAAAGAAGAAGGCTGAGGCGAGGGGCGCTGAGGGAGGAAGTGCCCCCTGCCCTGAGGCAGCTGCGGGGATGCGCTGGGGATTTGGCCGGTTCTGGCTCTCTGCAGCCTCCCCCTGGTTGTTACTGGGCTCAGGCCTGGGTGCTGGCAGAGCCCAGGTTGCTCGAGAGAGATATGTGGCAAAAAGAGCTCTGAGGGCGAAGGCCCTGACAGGAATCTGGGTGCAGAAGTTACTGTGCTCCCCTGTGAACACCTATTGTACAATGTAGGGGTGCTGGCCCCTATTGTGCACAACTTTATAGGGTGTAGGAGTGCCTTGCAGTAATGCTGTGTCTGCCGTGGGCATCTGACAATTCACGTTAACTTTAAATAAGGTTTCCTTTTAATGATTGTAACAGCATCAGGTTCTGTTGTGTTTGTGCATCAGCTGCCAATCAAGAGATGAATGATAAAGGACCCCTAAACACATCTTTAAAGGTTTGAAATCTTTTTAAAAAGCCAAAGACTGAGCACCAACACTGGGCTCCTTGCACTGTTAGGAGCTGCATCCCTGGCACAGCAATGCTGGACGTGACAGTAACTCATCTTTGTGTCCGTGAGCTGATGCAGAGGTAGCCTGTAGGGCCAGTAATTTAAAACGATGTTTAAATCACATTTAAATGTTTGAGTGTCTGCAGATGCCTGTTTTACATAACCAAGAACGCAGACTGGCTGTAATGGATTAGTGTCCTGATGCACTTCAGTGAGAAGGTCATGCACTTTTGTACAAAAAGCATGAATGCAATTACGAGAGCTGACTCGTGAAAGTCATCCACTCATAGCAAAGCCTTAAGAAAAGTTCAGCAATCTCTTTTAGCATAATTTAGAAACTTTTTTGCCTTTGAGAACCTTTTAATAGTGATTTTGTAACCCATACTTGGCATATTGCACAGAGAACAAAGCAGGTTCTTCACACTGGTTTCTTGTCTTTGCAAATGGGATGCTTGACAAGCACAGGCAGAGAGCATGGGAAGTTTACAGTCTGCTGCGGAGACAGTACAGGGCTGCTAATCCTTCACAACTGCTTAAAACCTCTTGCTTTGCCGCCTTTACCTGTCTCCAGTTAATGCTCAAGGCTTTTTAAATCCGATGCAGACAGATTTAACAGTTTTCTGAATTTCACAGCATCATTTAAAGTGTAACCTCCTGCTTTGATGCTTTTATATCACAGCACTTGACATTACATGTGTAATTAACTTCACAGGGAATTATATGCAGAAGTATTTTGGGGTCAGCTGTAGTCATTATCACAGTCATCCCAGTCTCTGCTGGAGCTACTCTGACTCCTAGCATAGTTTCCAGCAATGTTGATTTTAAGCATTACTAATTATAGAGGTTCTTTAGTTTCTCTTCTGGAACTAACTATACCACTGTCAGAGAAATTCATGATCAGACTAAGTTTTGCCTGTAATTTGTTTTGTTAGAGTGATAATTTCCATTGTTGCAAACTCACCTCAAGCTCTCCCTGTCCTTCAGCAGCTTTTCAGACAGTTCATGTGGCCACTGAAGTGTACCCCGCTTTGGAGCTTTCTGTGTCTTTCCAATAACTATAGATTTTGAATGGTTACTGTCAACAGTTGTTCCTTTAATTAAGGGCATTTGTTGTGTTACTTCTGAAATGGTAGCTAGTGAAATAAAATTGCTTCCTCCGTTCCCATTTGGAAGGACAACAGACATGCTTTCCTGGATCTATACCTGTTCAATTTTCTTTTTGTTTTGTGGCACTCTTCACTGCAAAATCTGTTCAGTAATCATCTTTGCACCCAAATCAGGAAAACAGATTATTCCACAGAGAATATTTATGTATGTGTGTTTTAGCTGATCCTTAGAAGTAGCTGTTTTGCAAGTCTATTACGGGGCTGCTAGAGGACAAAATGCTGCCCCCTCTGTTTAAGGAGACACGAGTAACAGCTCACACCTTTACTTGCAGGCCCACTAGAAAGCACGGACATCACAGAGAAAAGGAGAATCGCTCCTTTTCTGAATGCTGAATCCCTCCAGCAGCTTGACAGGTGAGTTTTCTCTTTCCTTATTTCATTTGAAGTTATATATGAAGTGGTAATTCGTGGCGAGAAAATGATTGATATTAATAAAGAAGGGGGAGATTTGAGAGTGTGGCCATGGGGGTTGGAAAGCCCCGAGGTTGAGATAACATTAGACTCTTAACGACGAGGCCATCAGGAATATAAAAGAGTTTAGAGGGAACAAAGAAGGATGATTCAGGAGAGTCCATGCAGTCTCTGGTTTCTTTTTCTCCAGCTGGTTTCTTGTTCTCCAGCTGTTAAGGCATGGATGTTTCTGTGTGTTGGCTGTTGTTGTTACATTCAATGTTATTTGACCAATGAAAAGTTGTTTTGAAAAGAACTGCTGTGGAGTGAAGGGTATAAGAGGGGAGCCTGCCCTCAAGATAAAAAAAGAAGGCAACACGATGAAGTTACATCAATAAAGAAGCAGGAAAAAGAAGTAAAGAGGAACAGGCTGGCAGAATGGAGACCAGGACGGGAACAGGCACATTGATTGCCTCATGAAGATAGGTTTGGCCAAACTCAGCAAACCGCTCAAAGAAGCTCGTACAGAAAGTTGCTGGAAATAGGCGGCACTGGAGCTGGAGAGAAGCTCAAGCTGAGAGAGCGAACCCATGCACACAACTGCCTCTCGCTGGTAAGCAGTTGCACATTATGGGGATTCATACATCCTTAGGAACAAAGACTATCCTGGTAACCTTACAGCTTATTCTCCTTCTTAACAATTGGACAGTTTATGAGCCTGAGATATGGGACCAAACTGAGGTCAATGTGTGGGACTCTGCAACTAAAAATGACAAGGTTGCAGTGGGCTTGCTCGGCACCTGGCAAGCAGTCTCTGAGGCCTTAAAGAGCCTTGTGGGACCAGTCTGAAACGTGTGGTTTGCCAGACAGTGAGGGAGCTGCGGGCTCCTTTACTGATCTGACTGCTACACCATGGGCCCCTCTGCTGCTACAGCCATCGAAGGCTTTTGTTGTTACACCCCCTGTTGACCTGAACGTGCCTTTTGACCCAGGCCTACTGGCCTTGAAAAGGAGATGGATATGCTGATTTAAAGATCAAAGCCGAAATTTCCGTAAGTGGTATATTCTTTATTGCAGCGCTGGATGCACGGGGGATCCTTCTGCCTATCGTGCATGTTCGAAGTGACAAAATATCTCATATTTATACAGCGAAACAATGAATATTCAATTAGCATTCATACATATTCGTTACATAACCCCGCCTACCCTCGCTTCATATGCTAATTAGCTTATCAGTCCTTGCGCTTGCGCAAAGCCTTCCAAGAATTGTGGGCCGGGGTCTTCAGGATGTGGGCAGTGGTCTTTGGGAGGAAGGCTGTAGGTCTTTCTCGTAATGCACTTTTCACCTTTGCTTAATCAGTTGTTTTCCAAGCTGTAAAAATGCTGAGTTGGGTTTCAGTTTAACAGGGTCGGCAGATAACAGGTAGTCTCAGTTAACAAGACAAGACAGTTGACTCAAGTTATCTCAAGACTCAGCCTGACTAACAGTTAACAGATACAGGGATGTTTTCAAATAACAAGATGCTTAAACATAACAGAAGGTCTACAGATAACAAGATGTTGTTTACTTTGTCCTTGCTAACTTTTAACCACAAGTTCTATTCTATCCTAAAGTGAGTTTATACAATATCATTCCACAAGTTTTATTTTATCCTAAAGTGAGTTTGTACTATATCATTCCACAAGTTTTATTTTATCCTAAAGTGAGTTTCTACTATATCAATGCTTTTCCTCGATCTGAGAAGAACAGGATACATAAGGCCTGAAGACCAAGTTGTTTGACAACTTAAAGCAAGACATATTGTTCAAAAGGAATGGAAAATGGAGACTTGTTTGTAATCAAGAAAAGGAATGGAGACTGTTAAGACATGGAACTTAAAGGATTGTTTGTTACCTTTCCTGATTGTACAAATGTATAGGCATACTCGGGTTTAGTATGTTAAAGCGATGTTCTATATATTTAGAATGTTTGACGTTCATGTGTGCATGTTGGTGGAGCGTACACTCCCTGCACACCCAGCGCTGTTTACTTGTCTTTTATACTTTTTATGAATATTTCTTTTATAAATATTACTAAATTCAGTATTCTGTTATAAATGAGACTTCATTTATAACAGAAGGAAGGAAATTCTTAATCCAGTTCTGAAGCTGAAGAGGAATGAAAGTACATGAAGATTCTGTCTGTGTCAAAGCTGAATTTTCAACAATTTTATGAAGTTCACACACTAAAGCCAGACTTGTTTCCTCTACAAGGGCAGGCTGTATGTACCACAGAAGCTTTCCTTGCAGATCTTCTGTGGAAGCCTACCAGCTTCCCATATCCTCGTGCTTAAGAAAGCATCTTGTGGCTTTTATGCTCAATCACGGATGAACCTGAGATCTCCACAGTTGCTACTGTTGGCTGAAAGTTTGAGGTATTTTTTAACCAGTCTGCTGTTTGATGCACAAAATATTGGTTGATGTTTTTAATATCAGAAAGTTGTCTGCTTCTCTGTTTCTGTTTGCTGTACCTTGACCACCACACTTGGGATATTTTTTTGTGTCTGCAAAACTAAAGCTATTTAGTGAGATGGTGTCATCATGACTTTAGTGTGTTAGGTAGGAAGTGGGTAAACTCAGAGGCCATAGACTGAGTAATTGTCCATAATGAAGGAAACTGGCATTTTTGTAGGAAAGAAAAGGATAATGAGATTATCAGACAGGTTGCGCGAATAGCACCGTTTTGAATTCCCATTACATTCAGAGCAAGGGGTGTGTTTGCTCTTTAGTGATGGGAGAATTAAGGCAACTGATACTCCTGAGAACACAGGGATGAGCTTCTCTGTTGTTTTATTTTAAAGTAATCAGTGTAGTCATTACAAAGGAAGATCACTGGTTATCCTGTGCTGTTCCGAATACCCATTTGTGATTATATGTGTATATTCCCATGTCCCTGCTGTATCTTACCGTCATTTTGCTGTGACTCACAAAGTGTAAAAACACATTTAAGATTAGCATATATCTGAGTAGTAGAATCAATTTGTTTCAGCATTAATTCCACCTTCAGGAATACCCACCTCATATATTTAAAGAAAACCCACAAAAGATAGTCCCTGTTTGACAGCAGTATGACAATGGTGGATTCTCTTATTCTATTTAGTATGTAAGTGGTACTTCATGATGATAAACTGTGAATCTAGGCCAGGAAAGAAGGATTGTTTAAAACCCATTTGAGCATAAGCTTAGCTGCAGGCTTAAGGAGGCTGAAGCCCTTTTTTGGCACAGAACATAAGTTGGGACATGGAGTGTTTCTGCTTATGTGCCTTGTCTAGTGGAATCAAATATTGCTTTGTGATTAGGCTGCATGGGTTGTCTGTATTAGATAGGAGAGCTAACAGTTTCCTAGCTGAAAGATTTGGCAGTGTGAACTTCACTTTGCAGGAACAGTGTTTGCTTGGCACTACAGGTAACTGTTATGCTGAAAAGCTGATTTTTCAATATACATTTGGAAAGCAGATTTGTGAAGGAGGGAGTTGTTCAGCGTTTCATTCAGTTTAACTTGACCACAAAGACATGTGCAACAAAGCTATTGCCTGTTCCATGACTGGAGGAAGAGCCAAAAAGTCTTTCCATTCTTTTCCTTACCAATGGATTTTTTTTTTTCATTTAGAATGAAGATATATTTTCTGATAAACTGAGTGCTTCAGCTACTTTCTAGAAGAGCTGACTGTATAAGCTACTATAGAATAGTATAGAAATATATAAGTGAAAAGACATTGCCCGTGTTTACTAGATGAAATTAACATCATGGTGGACTGTAAAATCAGTAAATGTGACCCCACCCCTACCCAAATCAAAATACATTTTTTTTCTGGTTTGGCTTCTTAGTCATTTGGGCCTAACTTTAATTTATTAATTCCTTTCTGTTTAAAATTTGCAAACACTTACAGAACTTTTTTAATTCCTCCTTTTCTTTATGAAGATTTCCTAGGGAATCTTCTTGAAGAACTTCCTTGTTGTGTTCTTCCCACTCCCACCCTTTCCAGAAGACAAGAAAAAAGTATTCATCTGTTCAAATAATTACAGTATTAACTCAACCAAAATGGTTTGGTTGGCTTTAAATCTCTTCCATTCTCTCTGCTTCGTTTTCATTTATTGATTTGTTTCTAATGTTACACCTATTGCAGTTCTCTAGGCCACCAGAGACTACCCTAGGAAGAAAATTTTAATACCAGAATATTTTATACAAAAACCACGAAGAAAACTACCTGTATTAAAAACAAAAACAACAACAAAACAAACAAACAAAAAAACACCTTAAGCGCTGCAGTCACATTTTTTCCTCTTTTTAATTTACACATCATAAAGAATGCTATAAGTTTCCCTTTCCATGAAAAAGAAAAGAAACAACAAATACATGTTCATAAGTGAGTCCAGAAGAGGGGGGCAGCACAGGGTCTTAGGCTGAGCAGTTTATCAACAAAGCCATTTGTCCCTCAGAGTCTAAGGCCTATAGGCTATGGCCCTCTTAATTTTACTGTGCATCCCTTTCTTTTACCACCTGGAAGGTATTAAAACACTAAGTTGTAACAGAGTCCTGGTATGTAGGTATGAGTCTTGTTAATAAGAGTCCAGAATTGGTCCTTAGCCAATTCTGAGGTACAGAAAGGCAAATGCCCTGTCCCGCAGACCATCTTGTTACCATTTTTTTTTCCCTGCACGTTTCCTGCTAAATTTTGCTTGGGTGTACTTGTTTACTCCTCTGAATCCAGGAAGGCAGCTCATGACCCAAGACAGGAGTACTGCATAGGAACAATCAGAAATTTTAACACAGACAGTATTTAACACATGATGTAGCTATTTTATCTATTAGTAGCAAAGACTATTAAATACAGTATTCTGATTATGAGTAATTGTTTTAGTTGCAATTAAGATCTTCAGATTAATTTCCTGAGTACCAGCAATTACTCACTATACTAGAAGCTGAGCTGTAAACTGTTCTGCTATTGGTTGTGCAAAGGCCTTCGTTCTCCTTCACATTGCTGCAACTTAATCTATCGGTAATTCTCTCTTATTTCCTTTACTTCCGTTGTTCCAAGTATCAGGTAAAGACATTTTTATCTTCTTTTTAGGATTAGGTGTATTCTCCCTCTGAAAATCTGCAGCAGGATTTAATTTGAATGGAATCTGCAGAGACTGCATTATGCTATGTCAAATCCTAAATGTCAGCATATATGACTTTCCCAGTATCACAATTATTGTTAGTATTCTGTACCCAGGTTAGATAGGGTAGTGGAGCCTTAGGGGGTGCTGGAGGGAATTTAGCTGTGGTAAATGCTGCACTGGTCACTGGCTGCAGGACCACATCCCTTAAAGGAGGCCAGAAAGCTGCAAAGCTCATGGTGCCAATCTAGGGCAAGAGAGGGTGCTCTACTGCAGTTACCAGCACATCCTTGGGGCAAGGGGACTACAGGACATATGAATTCATGGTTTAACCCTACATGGTAAGTGGTACACAAGAAGTGTGTGTTTGTTCTTGACTGTTTTCCAAGTCAAATTTTACATCCTCATTGCATCAGCTAGGAGGCTTATTCAAGCAGTGCTAAGTCCCTCCAAAATACAGGGAAGGCAGAGCTGCATGTCTGTCATCCAGGACTGCAATCTGTGAGCAAGGAGCAGAGCAGCCTTTTCTATAGTGACCTAGCTGTCTTTTTGACTCAGCTTTTAGAGAATTCAGTTTTTGTAATTCTTCCTTGTGATAAATACAGGCTACATTATATATGCCAAATTCCGTATAAATTTGATTTTTGTGATGTTTCTGTTTTGAATGACTCTAGTTTAGAAAATCTTTTATTGCAGCAGAATTAACGCAGTAGAAAAGCTGTTCCCCACAAAGCAGTTCACAGTAGCTGTCAGCATCAAACGTTTTCCAGGCACTGTGCTCGCCGCCTAGCATCCATGCCAGGGTAACCTGGCTGCGAGCCATCTGTGTGTGCAGTACTGGTGGGTGAAGGGACCATGCTGCAGGATTACCCACCAGTGATCAGTCATAAAGGACAAGCTATCTTTCTAGCAGTGCTATTTACTGTACTATGTGCCCTGCACCTTCTCCAGGATGAATGCACAAGGCTTCAAAACAATGTAGCTTTTTTTTTTTTTTCCTCTGTGAAACAAAGCCTATGCAGTATTCCTTAGGATGAGACCTCCAGTCAGCAGTTATTCGCTGAAAAGCAACTACTGTAGGAAATATTTGGACTTTTTTTCTCCCACTGAACAAAACTGGAAGTGCACATTCCTTGAAACTGATATTAATAGTTGTTAGAAATCAGATCATTTTATAACACTGAAAACGCAGTTACCCTGTAAGTATGAAGAAGACATTTCTCTTGTTCCTGTTTATTTCCCATTTGGCTCTTGCAACCTGTGTGAATACATGCCCTCCATTTTAGAAATCTCAGTGCCTCTTGAAGAGTCTCATCTATACTAGTTTCTATATACAAGCTTCTCTGCTATTAGTTATTGCAGCTATACTAATGGTGGGTAGTCTGGACAGCCTGTATCTCTCCAGAGTTAGATACATTAGTTGCTCCCATGCCAGCAGCTGGCCTCTGGCACAGGCTGAATGCTAGCAAAGACAACATGCCGTACTGAGACTTGTAAGGTATGTCAAATTGAATAACGCAACATACAGTGAATGGTGCTGCTGGAGAGAGCAGATATTTATGAATACAGGGCAATATCGTTAATTCTTTTAGGTTTGTGAAGAATTGAGAACTCTGTGGTGAGAATATTAGCACAGAAAAGAGAGGGCAGGGAATCAGAAGGACCTAAAAAGCTAAAGAGCTAAAGAGATGTGAAAAATAAATACAGAGGTCTGGAAGACAGTGATGGTACCATCCGTGCAGCCAGTGCAGATTATCCAAACATGATAGCCCCTTTTCATTTACTTGTTGTTAGGGCATCACAGCTATGGCAAGACCCTGAACGTAGCTTTAGATAGAACTGAATGTAGCTTCAGGTAGAATATAGAATATCTGTCTGTATCTGTCTCATATATAGAGATATATTCTATATGAATATCTACCTAGTATATAGAATATCAGATAGGAAATGATTCTGCATTCTGATGGCATTAGTTACACAGTTTTTGAAGAGAAAAAGTAACACAAGTTACAGGTATTCAGACATGAAAGGTATTGCAGTTTACATCTGTGAAGAGTTACAACTACAAACAGTTTGGATTTACATAGTGTATAGTTTCCCATGGAGATTATTTCTTATTGTAAGTCTGTGTGGGGCTGTGACTGGGCCGATTATTTGTATCTCATATCTCCATTTGAAGTAGTATCAGGTTATCGCAGAACCTCTCTCAATTATTTTTCAATGATCCTGGGAGTCTGGAGAGGTCCCGGTAGACTGGAAGCTGGCAAATGTTGTGCCGATTTTCAAGAAGGGTCAGAAAGAAGACCCTAGCAATTACAGGCCTGTCAGTCTCACGTCAGTGCCTGGTAAAATCATGGAGAAGATGGTTCTCGAACTTATTGAGGCGCACCTGGGGGACAAAGCAGTCATTGGTCCCAGCCAGCATGGGTTTGTGAAGGGTAGGTCCTGCCTAACTAACCTGATTTCCTTTTATGATAAGATCACCCGTATGGTGGACCAAGGGAAACCAGCTGATGTGATTTTTTTTGGACTTCAGCAAGGCTTTTGACATGGTTTCCCATAGGATCCTACTGGACAAAATGTCCACCATACAGCTAAATAAAAACATCATACGATGGGTGAGCAATTGGCTAACGGGCAGGGCCCAAAGGGTTATGGTGAATGGGGCTGCGTCAGGCTGGCGGGCGGTCACCAGTGGGGTCCCTCAAGGCTCCATTTTAGGGCCGGTACTTTTCAATATTTTTATAAACGATCTGGATGTAGGAATAGAAGGTATTTTGAGCAAGTTTGCTGATGACACCAAACTTGGAGGAGTTGTGGACTCTGTTGAGGGTGGAAAGGCCTTGCAGAGGGATCTGGATAGGTTGGAGAGCTGGGCGATCACCAACCGCATGAAGTTCAATAAGAGCAAGTGCCGGGTCCTGCACCTGGGACGGGAAAACCCTGGCTGCACGTACAGACTGGGCGATGAGATGCTGGAGAGCAGCCTAGAAGAGAGGGATCTGGGGGTCATGGTAGACAGCAAGTTGAATATGAGCCAGCAGTGTGCCCTGGCAGCCAGGAGGGCCAACCATGTCCTGGGGTGCATCAAGCACGGCATCGCTAGTAGGTCGAGGGAGGTGATTGTCCCGCTCTACTCTGCGCTGGTGCGGCCTCACCTCGAGTACTGTGTGCAGTTCTGGGCACCACAGTACAAAAAGGACATGAAACTGTTGGAGAGTGTCCAGAGGAGGGCTACAAAGATGGTGAAAGGCCTGGAGGGGAAGACGTACGAGGAACGGCTGAGGGCACTGGGCCTGTTCAGCCTGGAGAAGAGGAGACTGAGGGGAGACCTCATCGCAGTCTACAACTTCCTCGTAAGGGGGTGTCGAGAGGCAGGAGACCTTTTCTCCATTAACACCAGCGACAGGACCCGCGGGAACGGGGTTAAGCTGAGGCAGGGGAAGTTTAGGCTTGACATTAGGAGGGGGTTCTTCACAGAGAGAGTGGTTGCACACTGGAACAGGCTCCCCAGGGAAGTGGTTACTGCACCGAGCTTGACTGAATTTAAGAAGAGATTGGACTGTGCGCTTAGTCACATGGTCTGAACTTTTGGGTAGACCTGTTCGGTGTCAAGAGTTGGACTTGATGATCCTTAAGGGTCCCTTCCAACTCATGATATTCTATGATTCTATGATTCTATTTGTCAGTGTATAGCCAGATAAGCTGCATGCCTACATATAGGGTTTACATTGTATTAATAGCCTTGAATAATATGGAGGAAAAATCTGAATTTAACAGCATTGGTAGAGGTGGTATTCCAGCCTTCATGATGCAGACAGGCCCAAAATGTTGTTTGTTTTTTTTTTTTCCTGTGTTTTCTTTGCTATATGACCAAGTCACACGTTTTCTGATTGTTTAACAGGACCCTAAGTTGCTAAATACAGATAAACAGCTGTAGCTGAGAGCTCCAGTGCTGTCAGATGGCCGATAGCAATGAAATGTGGGTAGAGGGTCAAAACACAAGACAATAGGAGTGTGATCTCCAGGCTAAAAGGAAATAGTTCAGAGAGTTGAAAAGCTAAAAAAAAAAAAAAAAAAAAACTGTTCAGGAAATCTGTATTGTACAATTCTTCAGCTATTCAGATGCTCTTTGTGTTTATTTCAAGCAAACGGGCAAATACTGTTTGAAATAGAAATCAATTTATTACTTGGAGAGGTGAAGGAATCTAATGCTTTTTACCTGTAGCTGGTGGCAGAGCAGACTCTGACAGCCAGTTTCGAAAAGAATCAAACTGGAAGTGACACAAGATTATCACAGACCCAACACAGCAGTTAGACCAGGTTTCCAGCTAACTTCAGGGCAGTTGCAAAGCCTCCTAGACACAACTGGTATCTTCCATTTTACAATGCTGGGCAGAAATGTAGACAGATTGCTCCGAAGAGACCTGCTTCTTACTGCTGAGTTAATACAAAAAAGTCTTGTAAATGGAAATGTGACATCCAGACTGGTACCTGCGCACTTCCCTAGATGTGCAAAGAATAAGAAAGTGTTTATTCTGTGAGGGGAAGACTTCCTAAGTCAACAACTTTTTTACTGTGTCTTTTCAAGCTATTTTCCTGGATAAATTAATGCAATTGAAGGCTTCAAATATGTTTCTGTAGACATTAGCAACATTAGCACACTAGTAATGCTTCTGGACATCTTGTTTCTTTCAGACAGTGAACAGAAATACCTGAATAAGATGTTCATGTGTTAGTGTTCTCCACTTAGCTGCATATGTACTTACTTTAGCTAGCTTGCTTTTGGTCAAAGTTCCCATAAACTATGTGAACACACAAAACCTCAGCTTATTTATGCATTACTTTCCTGGACCTATTTGCTTTAAAAGACCATCTATAAAATGAGGTTTAATATATTACCTAGGCAGATGTGCAGAGTGTATTTGGCAGTTACTTGGTTTTAAATGTTTTACCACGTTATGGATAGTTGCTGCCATTGCTGGTAGATCAACACTATATTTCTATAGAAATATTCAAGGTTATCAATGCTTGTAATCATCTATAGCCAGTCTTCCACAACCAATGTTAAACAAATCATTTCTGAGCTCTGTTTAGAGTGAGGCAAAGTTGCTACAGATGGCAAAGCCCGGATGGCTAAGAGCTCAGGGTTTTGAAGTTCTGCCAACTCTGGGCTCAACTGGGTATGTAGGACCGTATGCTGAATACAACAGAAACGTGTGGGAGTTATGGCTGTTCAGTGCTTCTGAAAAAGTATCCACTACTAAGAGATTTAGCTCTAGAAGCCAGGCCTATTGTAGGTTTCAGACTCCCCTGGCAACACTTGAAAATTTTGATATAAACAAATTGTCCAAGGATGCACGGGGTATCTATGCCAGATCTAGGAACAGAAGGCAAATCTCTTGATTACTGTTTTCCCATAACTGTGCAGAATGTTATTTCTCCTGTATTATCTGAACTATAATTATGAGTCTTGCAGGCTTTAGAAGAGTGTGTGCTACTGAAATGCTGAGTTGGTGGAGAGAAACAACATAAGAAATGAAGTATTAATGCTAGCAAGTTGGTGATAAAGAAAGAGGAGTTATGCTGAAAAATGTATTATAAATGTTCTTTAAAAATTGTAAGAGCCTAGCTAAAACAATCCTGCAAAGTCAGCAGTCCCAAGCAAGGCCTTTGATTTGACCTTAAGACTGGAATACTGTTCTGAATAGCTGTCAGCTTGTCCTATCATTTTGGAAACATTTGGAAAACTTAGTCCCACATTCGGAATTAGTTAGCATTTAAGGTCTTGTATTAATTCAACTACTCTTATAAACTCTGGTACCTCCAGTGTGAGCAGTACCTCAGTAGAACAAAGGATGCACAATAAGCTGCAGAGAGTGCTACTTGAGTCTTACTCTTCTTGGTAGACTCTGTCTGTCCCTCTCAGTTACTGTCTATTACTACAAAACACAGAAATCCACAGGTAAGACAAAGAGAAGCAGCCAGGCAAGAAGAAAGCCTGCAAATGGGAAGAAGCTAGAATCACTGTCAGTAGGAGATTGTGTAAACTGTTCTTAGATTCAGAGATGACAGGAGAAAGTCAGTATATAACTGTTTTGGCCAGGAATCTGCAGCATATAATGCTTAAAGTACTTTGTTCAAAAACTTTGATTTTTCCTTCCAATATTAGTATATATATCTATGTCCTTTACTCTGACTTTTTACTTTAGTTTCTTTTATAAGAAACTAATAATTTGCATGATCAGCACTGTTCTAAATACCTTCAAAAGCTGACAGGAACTAGACAACCCATCCCAGCTTTCTCTATTCCCATAGGAATCTCTTTCATTCTGTACCTCAGAAACCCCTGAGTCAATACGTTCTAGCCAAATGTCCCTAGAGGAGGGATTAAAATGCCAGAAGAGGAAAAAAAAATGGATTATTTCCTTACATTAAAAAAGTTAGCTTGAATGCATTTCCAAAATTTCCTTTGCAACCAGGATGATTGGGAGAGTAGATTAAAAGTTAGGAAAACTGAATTTCTTTAGTAATCTTGTCTCTCCAAGGACTTGGATATAAAGGAAGGACTGTGTCAGAAAGCCTGAGAGTCAGGAGACCACAGTTCTAAAACAAACTGCTAAATTAATTTTTCCCTAAGATCCTCATCTTCAATCAAATGTGACCAAGTTGTTCTCAATTTCAGCATCAGGTATCAGATGTAACTAATAGAAGGAATTTCAAGGCTCAGTGAATTTCTGTTTGAGATATTTTATTAAGTGTACTCTTGCATAGGGAATTCAGCAAACATTTTCTATCAGTGTTTGAAAACCCTTTGAGTTAAGTCTCAGTTTGCTCTAGGCTTGTCCTCTATGGAGAAAAATCTTGTATTAGAAGCTATTAGACAAACTGTCGAAAAGAAAGTTGAGGAAACCACAGAACAGCAAACCAGACTCATACGTAAGCCTTCCTCTTCATTGGATCTGGCAGCAGTATTCACAGGCTGCTCATTGTGGAAAACAAGGTTAATAGTTAACTTCAGGCAGATTTGGGCTTAGCTGGTAGTTGGAGGGCAACCTTCCTGAAGAAAACAAGCAAAGAAACAAACAAACAAAAAAGCAATTGCAACAAATCAGTAAATTGCAGGAAATCAATAAATTGTGATTTGCACTTTTTGTTGATAGGGAGTGAATAGCCTTGCCTGGTGATACAGGCCTCTGTATTTGAAAGTATTTGACCCAAGTGTAGTGTGAATGACTGCGGAGGAGGTCCCAGCTCTGTGTCTGTGGCTAGGCTAATAGGTGATGGGACTGCTTTCATTGATGGACTATTGCAGTCACATTTCCTTGGGCTGTGATCAAAATTCTCACCAGAATCTATGCAGGGATCAGTTGGCATGATCTGGTAACTTCTGTGAAGTTAATCGATTTGTTCATTATGCCGGTTTCCTTTGTATTAGTTATCTTCTTTGCAGACCTGCATGTTCCTGGCAGAAACACCTTTGTTCCAGTGCAGACTGGTTGCATTCCCTGGAATAAGTTGACTTTTTTTCTTGCGGACAATTTTGTGGGTCTCAGAAGGGTGAGAAAAGTGGGATCCTTGCCCGCACTGTTTTTGAATAAAACAGAGATTGTCACATGTTCTGAAGATTAACAGCAGGATTGCAAAAGATCTTCACATGTTCTGATAGCTGTCAAGATTAAATTTGCTAGTCTGTTTTTTAAAAAGTGTGAATGCAGATGGATTTATAGTGGAAATAGCACCTCCTGCTTGACATTAGTTGTGCACAGCAGGGCTGGGTGCAGTTCCCACACTGTGCCTACCAGCCACACAGGGTTACACGGCTGCCATAGAGCATTACAGATTTATACGTTCAGGCTGTGTTAAAACCAAATGCTTAGACTCTATTCTTCTAAGCTAGCCATGCACTGGACTGAGTTGAGCCAGACACAGTCTGTGTTCACACAAAAGTTGGCAGAGCAGTGAGTTTTGGCACCAGCTGGACAATACTTACTCCCCGAGTTCAAACTCCTTTCTCTGTGTACATCAGCATGTAGTGCTACTGTAATTAGGCAACCCTAGAATTAGAAAAAATCCTTGTTTTGCAGCCAAATCTTTAGATAAATACCTTTTGTTGTTGTTGTTGTTGTTGTTGTTTTCTTTTTTCTTTTTTTTTTTTTTTTCCCAAAATCTTCTTTCATAGTGTATGAGATGATTATTGATTATGTATGTAGCTTTAGGGATTTGACTTTTTTATTCTCTTTTCCTCCAAACTTGTTTCCTTTCAGCAAAAAGCAAATCTCTGTATTATACAACCAGATTGTAAATATAGTCTAGTAAAAATAAGCATTGCCACCTGTCTCTGTCTGTGTAGCAGCAGCCAGTTACAGAAACTTTGGCCCACACTCCTTTATGAGCTAATTTACTGTAGTGAAAAGGCAAATTGGTAACTGAAGTAATGTGAAGGTCTTCCAGTGAAGACTACATTTAAAGTCAGCTGGTATAAACCTGTTTTTAATTTTTTCATTTATTTTTTCCTTTATGTAGCCAGGACCTTTACTATGACTTTGAGACTAAGGTGATGGTAACCATTGATTAAAGATGCATTGGGGAGGCATTGGGGAGGCAAGGACAATCCCCAGACATGGACTGTATATCTCGAAACAAGACACTGGAACTCATGATAAGGAAGCGGCAGACGGACAGAGAAACAAATGTAAGGACTATAAATCTCAAAACTGGACATTGGAATTCATTATAAAGATACAACAAATGGAAGAATTAGCAACAACCAGCTCTCGCAATTAAGAAACTTGCCAATTCAGCAGATTCCTGGCCAAAGGTGAAAAGTACACTGCGAGGAAGACTCGGGGTCTTCCTCCCAAAGACCCCTGCCCACGTCCCAAAGACCCCTGCCCACAATTCTTGGGAGGCTCTACGCAGGCGCAAGGTGCCAAAAGGCTAATTAGCATGAGAAGCGAGGGAAGGCGGGGATAGGTAATGCATATGTATAGGTGCTTGTAGAATATTGATAGATTGATTGTATAAATTCAAGACTGCTTTCCGCTTTGGGTATGCATGATAGGTGGAGAGATCCCCCGTGCATCCAGCGCTGCAATAAAGAATATACCACTTAAAGGAATTTCGGCTTCGATCTTTGAATCAGTAGGCACTCCGGGTTTTTTTTAAGAATCGATCCGGTAACTCTGTGCACAGACCAAGGTAAGAAATATTAAGTATTGCCTTGGGGGTCAGGTGATCTGGTGTATGGTAAGCCCTTGCACGGGGAAGTGCTGGCACTACACCAGGGGAATCTGGTGTACGGTAATCCTTGCATGGGGAAGTGCTTGGAAGTACACCAGAGAATCTGGTAAACTCAGGTGTGCGGTAACGCTGGCACGGGGAAGTGCTTGGCGGTACACCCCCATCTTTCAGTACGTTGGTGTGTGGTACACTGCAGAAGGGAAATTTCTGTAGCGCATACTGGCGAGGATTAGGAAAAATGGGAAAATATGAGTTCCAGGGGACAGGGAGATATCCCTGGGGGAGTGCCTACTAATAGTTCTTCCTGAGGAATGATAAGAAATTGGAAACATAATCCCAAAATTGGAGGGATTATAAAAGAAAAATAATTCTTAAAGGGTTAAATATTGTGTATCAGTCTGGACAAAAGAACCAATTAAGGAAACAGCAGCATTTTGGCCAAAATATGGGTCTGATGAAAATTCAGGCTTTAAATTTATGTGTAAACAAGAAGATTCCTTTTTCAGAGAAGGAGCCAAATTATGCTCCCTATAATCTTAATATTGAACTGGTGGCAGCAGCAGTCACTCCAGGAAGGGAGACAGGGACTGTAATTAACACTGTCCCTAAAAAAGTATCATACCCTAGGCTCCGGCAAGAATTAGAACAAGGTAGAAGATATATTGAGAATTTTGCCTTCCCTGATACTAACAGTACTAACACTAACTGTGTATTCTCTTAGGTGAACTACCCCCTCCTCCTTACCAGCAGAGAGGTTAGGACTTTTAAGAAGGAGAGGAAGTCTTTACTTGAGGACCCCAACAGCCTAGTTGAACAATTAGACCAGTTCCTACGACCTAATTTATACTCTTGGGGGAGGGAATTATGTCTATAAGTATGTTGTTTACAGGGAAAGAAATGGGAATGATCAGGAGGAGAGCTGCTATACAAGAATGGGAAAGAGCTCATCCTCCAGGACCAGGGGTAATACCAGCAGGGCAGAAATACCCACTTGCCAATTCTGGCTGGAATAATAATAGTGTGCGACGCAGAAATCATATGAGAGACTTGGGGTCAGAATGAGAAAGTACTTGGGGATGAGACCTGAGGACCCAGTATCCCAAGGGCTCTTGAAAGTTCATTGTGTGATTAAAGCCTGGCAAAATATGCAGAAAATGCTTCAGAAGGTGGGGGGATGTAGTGAACTGACTGGGGGACCCTCCTGCGGGAGGCCCTGGAGGTGTGTGTCCGGAGGGGAGATAAGAAGGAAAAAAAAAAAAAGAGAGAGAAACTAATGGTATTGACAGTGCAGCGGGTAGTGAGGCAGAGGGTTGGAGAAAGAGGAAGAAAATCTTCAGGGGGAGTCAGGGCCAGGATGGAAAGGAGAAGAAGAGAGATGAAGGAATGGCAGGCAAAGAAGGCTGCCTGCGTTGTGGCCCGAGTCCTAGCAGAGACAGGCAGATAAGATGTTTTAAGTGTGGCCAGGCTGGCCACTTCGAATAGGAATATCTGGAGTGGAAGAAGGAAGAAAGAAGGAAAATGGGATGAAATATGCTATATTGATATGTTGTTTCAGTATGTTGGAGGGAAAAGGTATGGAATTAAGTTGGACCCTGACTGAGCCTTTGGTGCTGGTATTAGAAAAGTACAGGCTGGAGAAAGATAAAGGAAGTGTTAAAAGGATTGCTGAAGGTGTTAAAGGTGTGGTATGTAGTATTTAACAGAGCTGTTTGAAGTTGAATGAGCAGGGAAAGGGGATGTAGGCATTATCTAAGTAACAGTCTAGAAGTTTTGGTATATTTGCATATTTGCTGTGGTGTTTGGTCAGTTTCCCAAGCATCGGGGAGGGGGGAACAGCCTGCTCCACCAGGGACCTCTCCAGCGGCCGCAGGGGGGCTTTGGCTCCAGCGCCTGGAACGCCTCCTCCCCCTCCTTCTGCACTGACTTTGGTGTCTGCGGGGGGGGTTCTCGCTCTCCCAACTGCTGTTGAGCAGCAGGTTTTTGTTTGTTTCTTTGTTTGTTTGTTTTTGTGGATGTGCTCTCACAGAGGCATGGATTGTGTTGCTATGGCTTGGCTATGGGCAGCAGTGGGCCCCTTTGGGGCCAGATGAAATTGTCCCTTATCTGCCACGGGGAGGCTTCTGGGTTTTTCTCACGGGGGCTGCCACTGCAGTTTCCCACCCCCACACCTCTCACACCCCCCGAACCTTGCCATCAAACCCAATACACTGGGGAACAGCTAGGTCATTACTGACTTGTAAAGTATCAGGGATTAAATTAACTAATGAAACCCTAAAAAGTGATGGGGGCAGAAGGGGCTGGGATAACAGTGCCACTTTGGGGGGATACCAAGCTGAGACTAGGGGATAAAATGATCACTGGGTAATTATTGTATGTACCCAAGGCAGGGACTAACTTGTTAAGAAGGGATTTGACGGTTAAATTGGGCATTCAACTAGTAAATTGTTAGACTGGAATAACAGTGTTATTAATGGAGTGCTCTCTGGCCCCGAGAGCAAACATACATGTATATTCACCTCTGACTGGAAAGACCCTGAAATGGGGGCGGAAGCAACAATATAGGTGGACAATTTTACCTCAGGGGCTTACAGGGCCACCTATCTATTTGGGTAAATTCTAAAAAAGATTTTGGAGCAATTAAACCTCACAAGGAGGTATTAATGTTACAAATATATGGATCATTTTAAGGAAAATCAATACTCCCTGATGGGAGAGAAATGCTGAATAAAGTGATAATGAGGCAAATATTAACTGTTTTACATCAGAAGAGTCATTGGGAGGTGCAAGCAATGTGTGATGTTGTGCTAAGAAAGTATGTCTGTGTAGGAATATACACTTTAGGGAAGCACATATGTAGAGGATGTACCATATGTCAAAAGGTAAATAAAAAGGTCTTCTGTAACCTATCTAGAGGGGGACGGGAGCCAGGGTTTTGACCTTTCCAAAGTATACAGGTAAACTTTACTGAGTTACTTGTTTGTCCTAATTGACCACGTGACTGAATGGGTGTAAAGCTTTACTGCAAGGGTTAAAGCAGGCCTTAGAGATTGAGTGGGATTTTCACAGTCCCTGGCACCCCTCCTCTTCTGGAAAGGTAGAGCGAATGAATGGTGAAATTAAGAAATAACTAACAAAACTTGTGCTGGAAACTAGGGCTTCTTGGGTAAAATGCTTACCCCTTGCACTGTTAAACATATAGACACAGCCCAGAACTGATGTAAGAATTTCTCCTTTTGAAATGCTATATGGTATGCCCTATGACTTGGAATTGCCACTTGATCAACCTCAATTCTAATTAAGACTTGGAAAGAGACTGCTTTAACACCACGATGGGGAAGGCCCCTATGTTGTTTTGCTTACCACAGAAATGGCTATTCGAACTGCGGAGAAAGGATGGACGCATGCCAGCCGTGTGAAAGGACCAATCCGGGAAGGTAAATGGGAGGCAGCTCCAGGCCCTGACGACTTGAAGCTGACACTAAGACGGACTCGATAAGTATTGTATATTATCTGTGTATCGTGGGAAGGGGAGGAGGCCCTGTTTCAAAGGCTCCCTAGTAGGTTCCCCTGAAGAACACTGCTGCTGCCAAGAAGAACCGATACCTTGTAGTTCGCTGCAACCGAACAGACAAGCGAGGCAGAGAAGTGAAAACGGTGGGGGACTGAGGGGCTGACAATTTAGATGGGCTCTGACCACCTCCTACGATACATGGGAGTCAGTATCATCGTTTTGGTCAGCTATGGGTCTGCGCATCCCCATCAGCCTTTTAAATGGAGCTTGATCAGATGGAGGGATCAATTCGTCATCCAGCAAACGACAGCGGGTGCTCCCAGTTTCCGCATCACATTATGTGACCTGGTGTCAGTGCAGCCATGCTTTAACCGATCAGGATTTTATTTCTGCCCAAGTTCTAACACAGGAAAGGGGTACTGTAATTACCTGAACATGTATTATTGTGCATACTGGGGGTGTGAAACCATTGCTACGGACTGGACACTCGGGGCTGGTCGGAATAAATTCTTACAAGTGGGATATGGGCCGCAAGGTTGTAACCAACAAGCAGGTCCCCGTTACAGGTGGTGAGGGCATGGTATAGGGTATACAGGAACCTTCCATGGAAATAAAGAAATTTGCAAGGTTCTATATATAAATAAAACAAACTTGGATGATACTAGCTGGGTACTAGGAAATGTGAGGTGTCAGATTTTACAAACACAGAACAGATAGGGGAGGACTCGTACTAATAAAAAGGAGGATGCTGATAGGCCCCAGGCAGTAGGACCAAATGAGGTATTGTCAGAAAATGTCCAGGGAATACAGCCTGTGGAAAATACTACAGTGCCAACCCTTGGCAGCCCTACGAGCTCAGGGAAAGCCGAGAATGATAACATAGCTGAGAATAACATATGGGGGGGTCATGAATGCCAGCTACCAATTATTAAACAAAACAAACCCAAATGTAACAAAACACTGTTGATTATGCTTTAGTATAAGGCCTTCATATTATGATGCTATCGGGAAACCTGGGGAGCCCTCCCGCACAAACGAGAACAACCCTCTACAATACAGTTGGGGAAAAGACATAAGGGTAACACTAACACAAGTCACTGGAGGTGGTAGGTGTGTGTGCATGGTTCCTAGTGGGAAGTGTCACCTACGTAATATCATGGAGAATGGAAAACAATCAGCCGAGTGGTTAATCCCAGCCAACAACGCTAGGTGGGTTTGTTTGTGAGTGGGCATAACTCCTTGTCTATCACTAAAACTCTTTAATGCGTCTCGTGATTTCTGTATACAGGTGATAATTATACCAAGGATTCTATACCACCCTGAGGATTATATGTACACCCAGACACAGTGGAAAGTCATCATCTGGAAAGACGGGAACCATTCACGGCTCTAACTTTGGCCACCCTAATAATCCTGGGAGGAGCTGGAGTGGGAACCAGGGTAGCCTCATTGGTTAAACAAAATCAAGAATTTACTTCCTTATGCATTGCTGTGGACGAGGACCTGACCCAAACTGAACAATCCATCTTGGCCCTGGAAAATCTATCAGGTCGCTTTCAGAGGTAGTGTTACAAAATCGTAGGGGATTAGATTTGGTATTTTTTACAATAGGGCAGGCTGTGTGCAGCCCTGAAAGAGGAATGCTGTGTGTATGCTGATCACACTGGAGAGGTAAGAGATACAATGGCAAGACCCAGGGAAGGGTTGAAAAAAAAAAAAGGAAACGGGAGAATGAAGCCCGACAGAGCTGGTACGAATCTTGGTTCAATTATTCACCTTGGCTTACTACTTTATTATCAACAATAACAGGACCTTTGTTGTTCTTAATAATAGCACTAACTTTTGGACCATGTATTTTTAATAAATTGATTGCGATTGTAAAGGGACATTTAGAAGCGGCACATTTAATGCTCATACATGCCAGATATGAACCAATAAGTACCAACGAAGGAATCAAGGAAACATTAGTTCTTAGTAGCCAGGCATTGCCGAGATTCAATGAACAAAACGAGTAACTAAAAGAAAAAGGAGGGATTGTAATACACAATAAATGTTTGTTCATTGTCTTTTGTATTATAAAAACAAGGAGTTCTGTTTGAGGAACTGGAGTTGTGAAAACTCCCTGCTGAAGTAAGGAGCTGTATAATGCTTGGCTAGACACTATGAAAATTCTTTTGCTTAATGTAACAAAAAAGAGACACCCCCCCCCCTTTCTCTCCTTCTGCATCTCAGTTGCCTCTTTTGTTTAAAGACCCTGCTGCAAAGCTCATGTAACCATCTCCTGATAAGTTGCTAAACCAGTTTATCAACATCCTGCCTTCCTGTCTCACGCTGGGCCAACATGACCAAATAAAAAAAGAAGTTGAACCACAATGCTGAGGAAGACTATGGCCTTCATCTTCACAACCACCAGAGGGACAGAGACGACCCCCTAGCAACAGCGCGCGCAGTCGCAGAATATACCAGGATGTGCTGCGTAATCCTGGAATTACCAAGATATAAAAAGGGACCCTGGCGGGGGTGAGGTGCGTGCCGTTGGCGGAGCTGAGACTCCCCGGCCGCCCAGCGCTGTTTTGCTTGCTGTTGCTTACTCAATAAATTCCTATTATTAATGCAATGCTCTCTGAAAATTAATTATGGGGGCAACTTATAACAGTCCTGAATCAGTTTAGGGAACAGTTTTAAAATTGGATCAGCAAGGAGGTGGAAATTTTCCTGGACTCTTCAGTTGAGGTTCTCCACCTAGACCTGCCCTCTTTTTGAAAGTACCTTCTTTGGTATCTCCTTTTTCTGTTGGTGATGTGCTGTTTATGAACAGTTTTCTCTGGGCTAAAGAGTTAACACTACCAATTAACACTACCAATGCAGCAATTAATGCACATATGCGATGCTTGAATCGAGGGCAAACAATCAGCAAAGAGAGACTACAAAGAGGTAGGAACACACTGGCAAATGGTGAGAGTGCAGAAACACTGCTGCAGCATTCTGACATTTGAAGTAGCTTCACAGTTTGCTGACAAACTCTGCTATCTGCTGTCTCAGGGGAACGATTCGTGCATTCCCTGCCATATGGACTGACTGCTAGAGCAAGAATTTATTGAGAGAGCTCATAAGCTCTTATCCCACAGAGATCTTGCCCTCATTTTCAGGACGTGATAGATATGGAGAAGAAAATATCTAGTCCCTCAGCCACATTATAAATATACCTCCAGCTGCAGATGAGTAACTGTCAATTTGTTTTAGAAATTAATTGACCTGAAAGACCAAAATATTTAAGTACTGTTGGAAATGTAGTTATATAGAATGAATATAGTTTAGTGGAGGACTTGTTAGTGTTAGGTCAGAGGTTGGACTCGATGATCTTGAGGTCTCTTCTAACCTAGAAATTCTGTGATTCTGTCATTCCATGATAATAAAAATAACCTTTTTTTCTGATTAGCCAAGTCAAGGAATGCTTGCTAGGCTAGATTAAGAACTTCCCAGTCTTTGCATTAAATGATTCTGTTCTAACGAGTGAATATTAGAATAGGTTCACCTGTTGCAGGAAGCACGGCCGAAAGCACGACAGACACCAGTAGAGTCAGATCATGCTCCATTTTATTGCCCGAATAGCCTAACTTTTATAGAGAACTTAGCAGGGGTGGACAGTGTTTCACACAAGGTTATTGGTCAAAAGCACTCAGACAAACAACTATAAGAAAACAACCCCACCTGCAAGAAAACAACCCCTTGTGATTAGCAGTCACATAGACCTTGTCCTTGAAGCCAGCTACTGGTAACAATATTTTTCTGAATTCCTCAATTGGGCGATGTGGGAACACTGTCATGGGAACTTCTCATAGTTACCCTGGTAGCTTGGTTTGCTCAGCTACAGCAAGCCATGGGATTTTTGCTGTTTCAAGAAATCCCTCAACAGTGCACCAACAGAAATTTTATGAGTGCTTCACTACTGGTGAAAAATACTTATATTCAAACTTATACTTAACATTTGAAGAGTTTTTCCAGCTTTTGCTCTGGAAAGTCGTGGTTGCAGCCACAGAAGCTGTTTCAGTGCACTTTGTGATGAATGTGATCTTCGTAGGAAGAGAAATTTGCCAGCTGAGGCAGTGTTCATTTCTTGCATTCCACCTCCAGTTTCTGACAACAGGAGAAACATCATAGAGAATTGTTGTAGGAGTCCAAATTACTCAACAAAACATTAAAAATGTTTCAGCTTCCCAGATCATGTCTTTCTAGTGGTATTTTCAAGGTAGACCAGAGTCACTGGGTCTGGAAATGGTGCATATTTAGCAAGCTTTCTGAAAGTTAAATTACTGGTGATATTACTTAGGCTTCTAAATGGGATATTCTCCTGGCAGTAAGCAGTAGCTGTGAGGAAGGTTAATGGGACCAGAGAGACATTTTTGGACTGAACAGTGCCTGCAACAAGCAGCAAGAAAACCTTTTTGGCAAAATAATGGAATGTTTATATACTGCTGTTTTTTGAACTTGACACTTTTATGCCAGCTAACAAGACAGTATTATCTATATAGCTATAACATTTTGTTCTGCTTCCTGTACTTAGTCTGTAGTATTTGCAAACTGTCTGATCTGTACTGAAAAAACACATTTGCTGCATGCCTAACTTTAGTAGTTTTCCTGTCCTCTTCCTTCACTGCTGTCTGCAACACTACAGTTTGCAAGAAATCAGTCTGATATTATGGCAAACATCTCTTTGTCTTCTGTGGATATTGTGTAAAGGAAGATAAACCAACCGTTTTTCAACCTATGAATTGTTAACTATGAGAATAATGAGGTCTTTCTGTATTCATTCTCTTCAGATTTTGTTCAGGGATGGTTTTGGGACTTTGTTAGGAAAATTCACATATTAATTTACGTTTTCTCTGTGAGAAGTTCGTGACATTTCAATTTATTAGATTAAGTAATGTCTCTTTATTGTACTGAAAAAAAAAAAAAAAAAAAAAAACAAATGTTAAACATACCTGTAGCCAAACAGTTTTTGAGCAGGTACATGTACATGTATGTCTGGTGACTATCGAAATTTTCTAGCCTTTGAGTTGGATATGTCTTCCTCTACTGCAGCATTTACTTTTGTGTATAAATTCTTAGTAAAATACACAGTTCCTCTGGGAGAGGTTATATTTTAATGCCAGATGAATTATTTATGTGCCAGCACTTACAGAAATGGAATCGGCATACATCAATATGCTGAAGAGAATGATTACTGGCTTTTGAACTTACTCACAGATGGATGCAAAAAAATAACAAATAGTGCATTAGAAGCCTGTAAATATCACTCTGAGATTAGGCATTTAATATATTTTTTTAGCTTCTGTTAAAACAGGTCATTTGCTGTATGATTTGCTTTAGTTCTTGAAGCAGAAGCAGAATTCACTTTAAAATATAAATTCATTCAGTGTTTAAATTTGCACAGACAAAAGATTGAGTAATGCAATATATCGACTGTGTACCTGTAAAGATGCTTTTCCTTTAGGTGTGACTGGAAGAAGGTTCTCATTAGAATTTTTAGAGGAAAATGTTCTACTTATGTGCATAGAAATAGAATTAAATACATACAGAAGCCTATAAATTGAGCAGAGAATTGGTATTTGTGTGGTCAAGTGATAATTGCCACTGACGTTGGGGTCAGAGCCCCGAGCCGTGAGGGCTGGTTGCAGCCAAGTACAAAAGCAGACTGCCTTTGGCTGCAGCTACAGACAGCCTGCAGCCTCCCTGCCACAGGAAGGCCGCGTTCCTCCCATGAATTTACTGCTACGGGTTTTTGTACCTGAAAGGCCCATTTTGTGAGTGCCTCCATTTATAATGCAGAAAGGTGTGGGAGGGATAAATTATTGATTTAAACAGAAGAGTTGTGTATGATACATGACAGAAAATGTATCCTGAAGAACCATTTTAAATTGTTTGAATTGCCTTTACTATCAATTAATCTCTTATAAAGAGGGCTTCACCAGAACACAAACCTGCAGAAATTAACGTCTCGAATGGCTGGGGGAAGGACATTTACTTCCCTGTTCTGCCTCAGCATGGCCTTGGGCACGGTCACTGCGCATTTCATTACCCCAGAGGTGTGTAAGCACAAAACTGCTGCGAAGTCCCACAGGGATTTAGTTTCCGTGCCGTAGTCTGAAAAATGAAACTAATAGTTCCTCCTCTCAGTGTGAAAGACTGTGTGATGTGACCTATGCAAACATAGATGATATTTTTACACAGTATGGCTTTAGCATCAAGCTATATTGATTCCCAGCTGCCTCCTCCCATTGTCTCTGCTCTGTGGCAGATGTTGGTGGTGTGACGGATGTTGGTAGTATGACTGACGGTGTTGGTGAGGTCTGAGCTTCCCTGTGGGAAGCTCTAGCTCTGTGCTACCACGGGAACTTGAAATAGCACAGCTACTTCCAGCCACCACTGCATGTCACCAGCCTTTGAGGTGGTGACACATCCAGGAAAGAAGAGGTTCGAGAGGAGAAGCTGTCATAGGACTGAGCATGGTAGACTTGCCTTTAGGATCCGCCAGGTGCTCAGGGCAGGGAACTGTGATGGAAGATGACACATCACTTATCAGAAATGTGATACAGCTGCTGTTGTAGATGTATTTTCAAAACAAACCAAGTTATGTCTGCAACAGTGACACGTTCTTGGTCATGGTCATTAAGTGAAATTAACATACACTGACAGGATACATTTTCACAGGATGTAAGCACTCCTTGTGACCCTTCACATATGCTGGGCAACTAACAAATCGTTGCTGTCCATGCCTGTCATAAATTCTTTTTTGGCTTCCTTTCCAGCCCTGCAGTCTGACTATGGCCCACTCTTGCTTGAAGGTGGCCTGCATGAAATCCTTTTCATAAATCCCCCCCACCCACCTGTGTTTCAAAATCACAGGTGGGTGGGGGGACAATGAGAATGTGAACGGCTGATATATAGTAGGAGATTCAAACTCCAGTGAAAGGAAAGGTTAAAAAAGCCAGCTAAAGGATTTGTGGTTTGTTCCACAGGTGGGCTTTTGTCGCTCATTCGGCATGACTGGATCCAATACCTGAGTTTGTCTGGGCAGAGCAAAGAGGGACAACTTGCCTCCATTTTTGCCGTTAGTTCATTTAACAGTTCTTTTTTTCTCATTGTCACCAGGAAAAATAGCTGGGTTTGTATGTGCTGCATCCTGGTTTAGCAAGGCATCTGGACTGATGTCAAGACTAGACTCAGTTTAGAGGTAAAGAGTCACCTGTACTAATTGCTTTGCTGATTGTTGCCACTCTTCCAACATTTAATGTATCTTAAATTTATCTCGGATATTAAATTAAATGCAAGTGTTGAATGTCGTGTTTTTCAAAGAAAGATTGACATGAAGACAGGAATTCTGTTGCGATACAGAGTAACAACAACAACAACAAAATGGATTAAAACTTTGAAAACTTCATCATTTTGTATTTAAACACTAATGTTTTTTGAACTTTTGTGCTCGGTCAGCAATTCTGAGTCTCCTTCTATAAGCTGACGGCAGTGACAGTAATAGCATGCACTTAGTTTTGACTTAAATCGGGAGAAGCCTGGAGTTCCCATGTTAAAGGTCCTGGGCTACATGTTGACCTATTGATTTCTCTATGGGCAGGCAAGGTTCATTATATAGGGAAATGATTCACAGTCCTTCTGCTTTATTGAGTGTTTTAGGTCTTAAATTTCTACCTAAACAGCTTCCAGCAGAACGAACTGTGAGGGTATTTGTAATCACTTGTTGACACAGATTGCTGTAATACTTCTTTTTTCTTTTTATTCCTTTTATGTGCTTAATGTGAAGTAGTTTTAGTTAACTGGCAGCTTGGCTTTTTAACAAGACTTTAAGAAATTTTTAATCAAGTTATCTTGATCTAATCAATTGTTAATTCCACTAGTTTACACAGAAGAGATACTTACTACAGCATCTCTAGACTGATTTTTCTGGAAAATGGGGCTTTAACTTCATGATATTCTTTGCTGTAGAAAGCGTTTAAAATGCATAATAAATATTTTTTGATATATATACCATGTGCTGGTTTGTCGTCTTTCATTTTGATAAATTAAGCAAATAAGCTAATGACTGCTATATGTGACTAAACATGGAGAGATTCAAAAGCAGTAGCTTAAATTATAAGAAATGTGTGTATTTTTTATATTTGGAACAAAAGAGAGGCTGATGCCATGGTTATTTGATATATGAAGATTGAATTACAACTGTGGGAAGGAAGTCAGACTTTTCCACAATTTTTCACTACTGTAACATAAAAAAATAATTACTCATTTGGAAATATAATTTTCATAGCTTCACAAAGCATTATATTTCTAATGACACCTGCATGTGAGCATGAAATCTAATTAATATTTTTGTTTCAAGAGATTAGATTCCTGAATGTGTTCATCAAGAGACTTTGTTGGCTGTTTAATTCCCTGTTCTCTGAGGAGGAGACAGGCAAAACGATGACAGGAAACTCTAATCAAGCAAAGCTGGTTAGCATTGTTTCTCAAAGCAGTTTTATTAAACACAGCAGAAAAGTGTGGCCGTAGGTACAGTTCAGTTGCAAGCCGAGCTCTTGTTAGCTTTTCTCCTTTTAAAGCGATTGTTACAGTCTTGCTGTAGCTCAATTTCTTTTACTTCCTTCAGGAACACAACAGAGATTTTGCTAGATTTTGCTACAGGAGTTTGGAGATAAGCATGGTTATAAATCCAAAGCAAGAGGGATTTTGTAAAAAGAAAGCAAAGTGTAAATGAATGTCATGGTCTGAAATATCTCATTTATAACCTCTGCCTTCAAGACTGTCATACTGAAAGCGGATCCCCGTTTGTCTGTGGTAGATACAAATGTGAGGTATCAGTATGTGACTGTAAACGGTCTTTTCAGCATGCCCTGCCAGTGGGGAAAAGCAAATTCTGCTTATGCAAAACATCCCATGGTCTTAGTAAGACTTTCCCAATGGAACTGCTTGTAAATCTGGGGGGGCCTGGTAGCTTCTGCTACATTTTTAACATTTATTTCTTAGCAGCTACCCAAATAAGAAACTATGCAATACCTTTCTTGTAGGAGCAGTAAACTCTGAGAAGTTTATACCATCTATGTGAAATTTCCAGACAACTTGTTAGACTGAAAAAAATATATGTACCAACTTTTTCCAGAAATATAACAGCTAATTATTTTCAGCATGCAACACAAATAATGTTTAAAGAATATGAACTTCCTTGAGTTCACATAATAAATATGAAATTCAACACTACTAGTCAGGGGAGTTACTGCTAGGGAAATTAACTGGGTACTGTATCTGGACCCAGAGTATTAGTCCAAATTGAGATGATCCCCTAAAATTAACTGAACTTAAAACATGTATAGGTGGTCACAAATGAATGGTTTGTAAGTTAAGTATTTTACAGAAGCACATAGATTAGAATACAAAATATAGAGAAATTCATTGTTTTTTGTAGAAATTATATTCAACTATTAAGTAAAATGTTTTACAAATTTAAATTTTGACAAGTAATTTTATCTATTTAAGTAGAAAAAAATTTGGTATCGGAAAAAAATACTTTGGGATTTGATTAAGGAGGTATTGGGGAGGTATTGGGGAGGCAAGGACAATCCCCAGACATGGACTGTGTATCTCGAAACAAGACACTGGAACTCATGATAAGGAAGCAGCAGACGGACAGAGAAACAAATGTAAGGACTATAAATCTCAAAACTGGACATTGGAATTCATTATAAAGATACAACAAACGGAAGAATTGGCAACAACCAGCTCTCGCAATTAAGAAACTTGCCAATTCAGCAGATTCCTGGCCAAAGGTGAAAAGTACACTGCGAGGAAGACTCGGGGTCTTCCTCCCAAAGACCCCTGCCCACGTCCCAAAGACCCCTGCCCACAATTCTTGGGAGGCTCTACGCAGGCGCAAGGTGCCAAAAGGCTAATTAGCATGAGAAGCGAGGGAAGGCGGGGATAGGTAATGCATATGTATAGGTGCTTGTAGAATATTGATAGATTGATTGTATAAATTCAAGACTGCTTTCCGCTTTGGGTATGCATGATAGGTGGAGAGATCCCCCGTGCATCCAGCACTGCAATAAAGAATATACCACTTAAAGGAATTTCGTCTTCGATCTTTGAATCAGATTAGAATTGAGTTAACTTTGATATATTGAGTATTAGAGTTAGTTAATGTGTGTAAAAAGCTAATGTGAAGTGGCATTGACCAGATCATTCAGGTGCTAAGCATTGCATGAATTCTGCTGCACATATTGTCGCTGCTCCAAAGGGTTTATATATTACAGAGTGGCTAAATCCCAGAAAAGGGGTTTAAGAAACAGACATTTCCTTCAGACTGTCTGTGCCAGCAGCTATGTAGTAGTGAGTAGCAGTCAAAAAACAACTCTGCACATAAGGGAAGGATAGGCAGCAGAGTTTGAATTTGAGACTCTTGAAGTAGGCTTTCTTCTTGGGCTTGTCCAGATGAAAAAGGATGCCGAACTATCTGAACTGGCCTGCTAGCATTTCCCTAGCTTGTGCGGACCCCTCAGAACATCCTATGCTGCTGTTGTCCCCATAACTCCCATCAGAGGCACGTTTCAGAGAAAAGTTAAAGCACTTTTACACTCAGGGTTCAGGGCAGAGTGGGTAGACTAAATAAAAGCAGCACTCTGGAAAGCATTCGCAAAACTGACAGTTCAAAGAGAGTCAGGAAGTTCAAAGCTGTGGAATCATAAATTAATCATTTTTCATCCAGCACATAAGTGGTATGGTTTTACTGTATTTCTTCTTTTGACGTCAGCAGTCTACCCTTTCTGTAAGGTGCAGCAGCGCTTGAGTTCATTCCTCATGATAGCAATCGGACACGACTCCTTCTGAGCCCTGGAGTACATTTGAGAAATATATATATTGCACAGCTTCTTTGTGTTTCCATTTTGTTTGAACAACTGTGGTGAAAATAAAATAAATTTATTTCCCTCCTCTACATAAAACGATGTTCTTAAGTTAGAATTTCTTTCCTGTTTATGTTAACATTTGCTTTCCTAATTCTGCAAGCATGCAGGCTGCACCTTCTATGTGCAATTCCCAGACAGGGTTCCTGACAGAAAAAAATGAAGTATCTTATTGAACTTAGCTGGCATTGCATTGTCAGCTGATAAAACAGTGCTTCAAAGTAGTAATGAACTACTTCTACAGTGCAATACCGACCAAATTTTGTGTAAAACGTGGAGTAGAAAGCACACATGACATAAACTAACTCCTTTTCCCTTGTGTCAGTTGTAGATATACACAAACAGTGAACCTGATTTAAGACCAGTATTTATTAATATCCTAGACCAATTTAGTTTATCATTGTTTCTATAATGATGCTGCAGGTGATACCATATTCCAGTTTGCTTTGTACTGAACTGGTATTAGTAAGAAGGAATTGAAGAAAAACTTGTATATTCCTCTTTTCCTTGTACATTGTTGCTCTGTGAAATGATTTTACTGAAGTTGATCTCTAACATCTGATGTTCTTTCTGATGTAGACAATTGCTTTCCATAAATTTAAAGATTCTCTTTCAGGTTTTTTTGGATGTGTGAGGATTCAGCATTATTTTTATGCTATCTGTTAGAAAAGAAAAATGATTTGCTATTGTTATAAAAGAAGTCTCAACACAATCTGAATTTTGTAATATTTATACTTATATAAAAAGTATAAAAGGTATAAAAGGTAAGTAAACAGCACTGGGTGTGCGGGGAGTCTACGCTCCACCAACACGCACACACAAACATCAAACATTCTAAATATATAGAACATCGCTTTAACATACTAAACCCGAGTATGCCTATAAAATCAGGAAAGGTAACAAACAATACTTTAAGTTCCATAACTTAACAGTCTCCATTTGCCATTCCTTTTCTTGACACAAACAACAGCCTCCATTTTCCATTCCTTTTGAACAATACGTCTCGCTTTAAGTTGTCAAACAACTCGGTCTTCAGGCCTTATGTATCCCGTTCTTCTCGGATCGAGGAAAAGCATATCCATCTCCTTTTCAAGGCCAGTAGGCCTGGGTCAAAAGGCACGTTCAGGCCACCAGGGGGCGTAACAGCAAACGCCTTCGATGGCTGTAGCAGCAGAGGGGCCCATGGTGTAGCAGTCAGATCAGTAAAGGAGCCCGCAGCTCCCTCACTGTCTGGCAAACCACACGTTTCAGACTGGTCCCACAAGGCTCTTTAAGGCCTCAGAGACTGCTTGCCAGGTGCCGAGCAAGCCCACTGCAACCTTGTCGTTTTTAGTTGCAGAGTCCCACACCTTGACCTCAATTTGATCCCATGTTTCAGGCTCATAAACGGTCCGATTGTTAAGAAGGAGAATAAGCTGTAAGGTTACCAGGACAGTCTTTGTTCCTAAGGGTGTATGAATCCCCATAATGTGCAACTGCTTACCAGCAAGAGGCAGTTGTGTGCATGGGTTTGCTCTCTCAGCTTGAGCTTCTCTCCAGCTCCAGTGCCGCCTATTTCCAGCAACTTTCTGTACGAGCTTCTTTGAGCGGTTTGCTGAGTTTGGCCGAACCTATCTTCATGAGGCAATCAATGTGCCTGTTCCCGTCCTGGTCTCCATTCTGCCAGCCTGTTCCTCTTTACTTCTTTTTCCTGCTTCTTTATTGTTGTAACTTCATCGTGTTGGGTATAAGAGTGCAACAATGGTTGCTCAGTATCACACACAAACACACCTCCTTCCTCTGGGAGCATCATATCTAATGCTATCCTGTTTCCTAAGCCATTTTCCTGATAGCATCTAGTTGTTCAGCGATTCCTCTCATCACATCCTTGGTATAATTGATGAATCTCTGCTGATTATAATAGAAATAATTAATCCAATCCACATTTTTATTGATTGTTACCCACCAGAACAGTGACTCAAACCCTGCAGCAATTTGATTTCTGGCTTTATGTTCATCCGGAACTCCTCTAGGTACCCCAATAGAATCTATGTATACTCTGTCATCAAATGATATTCCTAAGCCTCTTTTACTTCTTCTGGGTATTTGTGATGTTTCTCTTTCAAATGCCAGGGTGAAGGGTATAGCTAATTGAACAAGTGCACAAGTGCCTCCCCAATTAGATGGTAGGGTGGACCGTAAGATCTTCCCTCCACTGTACCACCAGAGATCTGCCCTGGGGATCTCTAGTCTTGAGCAGTTTCCCATCAAGTCCTTGGTAGCACAAGGCAAATTCTCCCAGATGCCAGGTAGCACTCACACCCTGCCGTGAGAGGCAAGCTGTATGGTTACCTATAGCTGTAGAGAATGCAGGGGGAACCGTGATATTGTTATCATGCAAGAAACAGCAAAGAGGCCTCAAAACAGGCCTCATTTCCCCAGGCAGTCTTTTCTTGGTATAATGCAATCATACATCACATCCCTTGGAGTCTTTGGTCCACCCCCATGGGAAGGGCACTATCTGGGCAATCGGTCATCCCGAGGCACAAGCATAGCAGTAGCTACGGTTGAGACTCTGGACGGTATATTTGACCCATTCTATCCAGGCATTCACATCCCCATACCCTGTTTGAATCTCAAATGTTTGAACTGCCACATTTCAGAGGGCCTCCTGTTTTCTCTCCTGTTTTCTCCTTGAGTTTCTACCTTTCTCTGATGGCAGAGTATCGTTTCCGTACAGCTATTCTCAATCTGGCTGTTGGGTCTCTCCCAGTTATTTGTTCTCTCTGGTCAATTGTCGTTGGGCATCTGAATCTCCACAAGCTAACACCTCACAAGCATCAAACGTGACGGCTTATGGTACATAACCCTCTGTCACAGTCACCCATATTTTGATGGGCTATCCCGTTTTTGCTATTATCTGGTCATGCCTTTTCCAAGTTACCAATTGACCGAGGTCTTCTCTGAGGCCTAGAATCACTAAAAACAAAATTAGTGATCGATTTTTCCCTGTCATTATTCTTAAACCTTAGGTTTCCAAATAATTATCGATACAAAAAATAAGATGTACACTACTACTATAACAACCCCCCCCTTGGGAGCACTGCAATTCGCTATAGGTCTGTCCTTTCTCTCAATCACAAGTCACAGTTGTTAGTTACCTGTGAAAATAAAAGGTTGGATTACAATTGTAAGCTTTTATCCTGCTCAGAGTCCATTATGAGATTTTTCTCTTCGATTTCAACTTCCAACAAGTCTTTTGTAGGAACAGCTTCCCAGGTACTAGCGTCGACGGATGCCTTCACTCGAGTATAGTGAGTCCAACCTTTTTCCACAGTTCTTATGGCTGTTTCAGTGGTTAGTAATTGTCCTTCCCGTTCAGGCCAGAGTTGACTCTTTCCAGATCCGAATCAGGACCCGGTTTCCTGGGTGATGGTGGTGAATGGGGAATTCCAAAGGTGGGGTTTGAGCCAACAACCCACAGGTCCTGAGAGATGACAAAGAAGAGGACAACCCCAGAATACAGTTCTTAAGAAAACTCTCTTGTTTTGAATTGTGGTATCTCATCCCTTCTGCCCAGATAGGGCAATCTGAACAGCATCTCATATGGTGAAATTCCAATATCCTTTCTTGATGCTGTTTAAACCTGTAGGAGTAAGCATTTTACCCAAGGAAGTTGGGTTTCTAACACTAGTTTAGTTAATTGCTTCTTTAATGTCTGATTCATTCGCTCCACCTTCCCAGAAGAGGAGGGGTGCCAGGGGCTGTGAAAATCCCACTCAATCTCTAAGGCCTGCTTTAACCCTTGCAGTAAAGCTTACACCCATCTAGTCACGTGGTCAATTAGGACAAACAAGTAACTCAGTAAAGTTTACCTGTATACTTTGGAAAGGTCAAACCCCTGGCTCCCGTTCCACTCTAGATGGGTTACAGAAGACCTTTTTATTTACCTTTTGACATATGGTACATCCTCTACATATGTGCTTCCCTAAAGTGTATATTCCTACACAGACATACTTTCTTAGCACAACATCACACATTGCTTGCACCTCCCAATGACTCTTCTGATGTAAAACAGTTAATATTTGCCTCATTATCACTTTATTCAGCATTTCTCTCCCATCAGGGAGTATCGATTTTCCTTCAGACTTCATGGCTCCCGATTCCTTAAAAAATCTTTTAAAACTTTTTAGTTCTTTCTTAATTTTCAACAATTCCCTGAATCCTCTCTGCATTTATTCTGTTTTCCTTCAGACATCAGATGCCCTAAATACCTGACTTCTCTTTCTCCATATTGTAATTTATTTTTCAATACTTCCAAGCCCTACTTTCCCAGAAAGTTGAATAGCTTGTTAGTAGCTTTCTTCACAACTCTTTTCTCCTGTCCTGACAATAGAAAACAATCCACATATTTGTTAACATTAATACCTCCTTGTGAGGTTGTAATTGCTCCAATTTTTATTTATTTATTTTTATTTTTTTTTAAAGAACTTACCCAAATAGATAGGTGGCCCTGTAAACCCCTGAGGTAAAATTGTCCACCTATATTGTTGCTTCCGCCCCCATTTCAGGGTCTTTCCAGTCAGAGGTGAATATACATGTATGTTTGCTCTCGGGGCCAGAGAGCACTCCATTAATAACACTGTTATTCCAGTCTAACAATTTACTAGTTGAATGCCCAATTTAATCGTCAAATCCCTTCTTAACAAGTTAGTCCCTGCCTTGGGTACATACAATAATTACCCAGTGATCATTTTATCCCCTAGTCTCAGCTTGGTATCCCCCCAAAGTGGCACTGTTATCCCAGCCCCTTCTGCCCCCATCACTTTTTAGGGTTTCATTAGTTAATTTAATCCCTGATACTTTACAAGTCAGTAATGACCTAGCTGTTCCCCAGTGTATTGGGTTTGATGGCAAGGTTCGGGGGGTGTGAGAGGTGTGGGGGTGGGAAACTGCAGTGGCAGCCCCCGTGAGAAAAACCCAGAAGCCTCCCCGTGGCAGATAAGGGACAATTTCATCTGGCCCCAAAGGGGCCCACTGCTGCCCATAGCCAAGCCATAGCAACACAATCCATGCCTCTGTGAGAGCACATCCACAAAAACAAACAAACAAAGAAACAAACAAAAACCTGCTGCTCAACAGCAGTTGGGAGAGCGAGAACCCCCCCCCGCAGACACCAAAGTCAGTGCAGAAGGAGGGGGAGGAGGCGTTCCAGGCGCTGGAGCCAAAGCCCCCCTGCGGCCGCTGGAGAGGTCCCTGGTGGAGCAGGCTGTTCCCCCCTCCTGTCCCCCTCCCCGATGCTTGGGAAACTGACCAAACACCACAGCAAATATGCAAATATACCAAAACTTCTAGACTGTTACTTAGATAATGCCTACATCCCCTTTCCCTGCTCATTCAACTTCAAACAGCTCTGTTAAATACTACATACCACACCTTTAACACCTTCAGCAATCCTTTTAACACTTCCTTTATCTTTCTCCAGCCTGTACTTTTCTAATACCAGCACCAAAGGCTCAGTCAGGGTCCAACTTAATTCCATACCTTTTCCCTCCAACATACTGAAACAACATATCAATATAGCATATTTCATCCCATTTTCCTTCTTTCTTCCTTCTTCCACTCCAGATATTCCTATTCGAAGTGGCCAGCCTGGCCACACTTAAAACATCTTATCTGCCTGTCTCTGCTAGGACTCGGGCCACAACGCAGGCAGCCTTCTTTGCCTGCCATTCCTTCATCTCTCTTCTTCTCCTTTCCATCCTGGCCCTGACTCCCCCTGAAGATTTTCTTCCTCTTTCTCCAACCCTCTGCCTCACTACCCGCTGCACTGTCAATACCATTAGTTTCTCTCTCTTTTTTTTTTTTTCCTTCTTATCTCCCCTCCGGACACACACCTCCAGGGCCTCCCGCAGGAGGGTCCCCCAGTCAGTTCACTACATCCCCCCACCTTCTGAAGCATTTTCTGCATATTTTGCCAGGCTTTAATCACACAATGAACTTTCAAGAGCCCTTGGGATACTGGGTCCTCAGGTCTCATCCCCAAGTACTTTCTCATTCTGACCCCAAGTCTCTCATATGATTTCTGCGTCGCACACTATTATTATTCCAGCCAGAATTGGCAAGTGGGTATTTCTGCCCTGCTGGTATTACCCCTGGTCCTGGAGGATGAGCTCTTTCCCATTCTTGTATAGCAGCTCTCCTCCTGATCATTCCCATTTCTTTCCCTGTAAACAACATACTTATAGACATAATTCCCTCCCCCAAGAGTATAAATTAGGTCGTAGGAACTGGTCTAATTGTTCAACTAGGCTGTTGGGGTCCTCGAGTAAAGACTTCCTCTCCTTCTTAAAAGTCCTAACCTCTCTGCTGGTAAGGAGGAGGGGGTAGTTCACCTAAGAGAATACACAGTTAGTGTTAGTACTGTTAGTATCAGGGAAGGCAAAATTCTCAATATATCTTCTACCTTGTTCTAATTCTTGCCGGAGCCTAGGGTATGATACTTTTTTAGGGACAGTGTTAATTACAGTCCCTGTCTCCCTTCCTGGAGTGACTGCTGCTGCCACCAGTTCAATATTAAGATTATAGGGAGCATAATTTGGCTCCTTCTCTGAAAAAGGAATCTTCTTGTTTACACATAAATTTAAAGCCTGAATTTTCATCAGACCCATATTTTGGCCAAAATGCTGCTGTTTCCTTAATTGGTTCTTTTGTCCAGACTGATACACAATATTTAACCCTTTAAGAATTATTTTTCTTTTACAATCCCTCCAATTTTGGGATTATGTTTCCAATTTCTTATCATTCCTCAGGAAGAACTATTAGTAGGCACTCCCCCAGGGATATCTCCCTGTCCCCTGGAACTCATATTTTCCCATTTTTCCTAATCCTCGCCAGTATGCGCTACAGAAATTTCCCTTCTGCAGTGTACCACACACCAACGTACTGAAAGATGGGGGTGTACCGCCAAGCACTTCCCCGTGCCAGCGTTACCGCACACCTGAGTTTACCAGATTCCCTGGTGTACTTCCAAGCACTTCCCCGTGCAAGGATTACCGTACACCAGATCACCCGACCCCCAAGGCAATACTTAATATTTCTTACCTTGGTCTGTGCACAGAGTTACCGGATCGATTCTTAAAAACCCGGAGTGCCTACCTTCTTCCTTTCCCCACTACTTCACGGATCCTGCCTCTTTAACCTGTCTCAGGCCCTCTGTCAGCTTTCCACAGGACTGCCACCGTTGATGCACAGGACTGCTGAAATCAGCAGGGCATGCCTTCCTGCTGCTGCGGCGGTGGGGCTCCCCAATAGGTGACTAGATCTCAGACGAGTCCCCAAATTGTGAGAAACACTCCGTAGCCAATAACTTAGGCTCAGGCGAGGATCTCAGTGAAGTAACGGTGCACATTAAGTAAGTGAAGTAACTGGTGCACACTTTGTTGGGTTAGAAACTGGCTGGATGGCCGGGCCCAAAGAGTCGTGGTAAATGGAGTCAAGTCCAGTTGGAGGCCGGTCACTAGTGGCGTTCCCCAGGGCTCGGTGCTGGGGCCGGTCCTCTTTAATATCTTCATCAATGATCTGGACGAGGGCATTGAGTGCACCCTCAGTAAGTTCGCAGATGACACCAAGTTAGGTGCGTGTGTCGATCTGCTCGAGGGTAGGAAGGCTCTGCAGGAGGATCTGGATAGGCTGCACCGATGGGCAGAGGTCAACTGCATGAAGTTCAACAAGGCCAAGTGCCGGGTCCTGCACCTGGGGCGCAATAACCCCAAGCAGAGCTACAGGCTGGGAGATGAGTGGTTGGAGAGCTGCCAGGCAGAGAAGGACCTGGGAGTGATGGTGGACAGTCGGCTGAATATGAGCCAGCAGTGTGCTCAGGTGGCCAAGAAGGCCAACGACATCCTGGCTTGTATCAGAAACAGTGTGACCAGCAGGGCTAGGGAGGTGATCGTCCCCCTGTACTCGGCTCTGGTGAGGCCGCACCTCGAGTACTGTGTTCAGTTTTGGGCCCCTCGCTACAAGAAGGACCTGGAGGTGCTTGAGCGGGTCCAGAGAAGGGCGACGAAGCTGGTGAGGGGCCTGGAGAACAAGTCCTACGAGGAGCGGCTGAAGGAGCTGGGATTGTTCAGCCTGGAGAAGAGGAGGCTCAGGGGCGACCTTATCGCTCTCTACAGATACCTTAAAGGAGGCTGTAGTGAGGTGGGGGTTGGCCTGTTCTCCCACGTGCCTGGTGACAGGACGAGGGGGAATGGCCTAAAGTTGCACCAGGGGAGTTTTAGGTTAGATGTTAGGAAGAACTTCTTTACTGAAAGGGTTGTTAGGCACTGGAACAGGCTGCCCAGGGAGGTGGTGGAGTCACCATCCCTGGAAGTCTTCAAAAGACGTTTAGATGTAGAGCTTAGGGATATGGTTTAGTGGGGACTGTTAGTGTTAGGTTAGAGGTTGGACTCGATGATCTTGAGGTCTCTTCCAACCTAGAAATTCTGTGATTCTGTGATTCTGTAATTTTTTTTCCTCATCTTTTTATTATTTTCCAAACTGAACAGACTGGATCCAGCAGAGGTAAAAGGAGTACTTCATTCTTTAGCTGACTGATGCCCTCACATCGCAGTGTCACAGCACACTGAGTCTGGATCCTTTTCTCTCCACGATCTTTCATTTAGAAACCAGGATTTCAACACTTCTTCCACCACTGAAACGTAGATGTGGGCATGATGAGACAAATTCTGCCTGATCACACCAGCATAAATCAGGGTCTGGTAGTGTTAATGGCATTAACCCTCTTTTTTTTAGTGATAGCAATATTATCTTTCATAGTCTTTCCTCAAGAGTATTACAAGGCAGATCTGGACTTACTTGGAAGAAATATCCATTGCACTTAATTTCTATATGCACCTTCAGATTCTTTGGCAGAAAGAAGGCATGGAGAAAGAGGACAGCAATAAGTCCAGAAGAAACAGGACCACTTTCAAAAACAGCTCAGTGAGACCATTAAACTATTCTACTTTATCTCCAAAAAGCATGTCAAAATTGGGAGAGAAAAAAAAAAAAAAAAGTGATTAAACATAGTGATTAAACATATATCGTACTATTTTCGTTCCTCATCTGAGAAATTATATCTTCTATTGGGCCATGAGGGAATCTGAAGAAAAAGCTTCTTTCATGCTGCCAAGATCCTAATTAGCTGCATTCCCAGCTTTCTGAATGAGGAAGGAGACTCCTTTCCCATAGAAAACACTGGGGAGTGGAGGGGCAGCCGGGATGATGCAGCAGTGGTGGGTCTGTGTGAGCTGAGTGGGGAACTCAGAAGGCAGCGGCAAAGGAACATTGTTTCCCTCACAAAAGAGGCAGTTATGATCACAAATGACTTACAAGCAAGGATTAGACATCCCTGCACCCAATGTACAATATGCCATTCATTCCTCTTGAAAAAATGAACTTATTTCATCCAGACATGAAACAAAAACTAAATTCCCTACAAGAAAGGATAAGTTCAGTGTATGCCAAAGCCGACATCATTGTACTGCTGATAACAAGCCTTGAATATCAAAAGGGACACAACTTTCATTTGTTATCATTTGCAGAAGCATTTTACTTTCTATATAGAGTGGTAAACAGGATTTTATTTCCACACAGACACACATAGAGACTGGCATGCTGTTAATGAAACTCCACAGAGAACAAGCCAAACACCACAGAAATCATTAGGGCCTGTCACTTCTACGGTTATATCTCTGCTTTGTAGAGCACTCCCTCAACTGTATAAAATACAGCCCTAGAAAGAAGAGTTGAGAAATAACATCCCTGGAAATTATAAATGAACAAGGGCTCTTGTCTTACTGGTTTTTATGAATGGACTCTTTAATACATGTAAGGTAGATGTACAGCTGTTTGTAATATTACTACAGAGACAGGAGGCAGCAATACCTGTTGCTAAACCTACCCAAGAAGATCCTAAAACAAGAGGTGCCCATCAGTGTGTATGAGCTGCGATTTTCCTCCTTTCCTAATGTTCTGTAAGTGCTGGTGTTGTAACTCCTGCTGGAAAATCTGCACTGTGCAGTTCAGTGGCTAATCAGGTTTTCAGTTTAATAAAATTGTTTCCATTTAATGCTAATTATGTTTGCAATTGGCTGCTGACAGAGTTTCTAAGTTCTGTTAGCAAGGTAGTTCTGGACACTGGGAAACTGCACATTCAGTTCTTCTGCTTTGTGCTCCATCATACAATGGATTGCTTAATTATTTATTTTTAAATCATTCTGTGACTGTTCAGCTGAAGTTCTGTGTCACAAGCTAAAGTGGGATTGGACACCCTTTGAATATTCATGCAAGACCAAGAACTGTTTCTACAAGCAAAAAACATTTATGGAAAGTGAATTTCAAAGCAACTGCAGCATGGTGACAATCTGTGTGACCATTTAAATCACTCAAGTACCACCACGGGATTCTCAATTAAACACTAGTGCCTAAATGTACCGGTTGTGCTTGGGAAATTGGAGAGAAAGATAGAGCTATTTCAAGATTGCAGAAATTTTTGAATAAATGCAAATTCATAAAAATAAGCCTTGTTTTCACAAAAAAAAAAAAAAAATAAAAAAATAAATAAATAAATAAACAAGGAAAATTGGGAATAGTTTATCAAATCTTTGAGTTTGTGTGCCTGAAAAACTGTAGCATGAGTTTTCCCATTACACAAGAATTGTGCGATGAAGAGACCAAATATGTCTCTCTTCCAATAAAGGTGCCTTTGGATTCAGAAGACTTTCTTATGATCTGTCCTTGAAAATATACAGAAAAAGCAGAAATTAGCTTAGAGTCCTATCAAGGATTTGCTCAAAATACCAAATTCTATGCCTTCCTTACTAACCCCGGTGATACCTGTGACACTTACAGAAAACCTATGTTCAGGCTTTGGATATAAAATTAATCCTGTGCCAACAATGAAATAATCTTCCACCTTATTTTTCCAATTCAGTCTTCAGTAGGGGTTTATCACAAACATATAATTGCACATGACCAATCCTTTGAAATCAGCAAGAATGCTGAGATTTCTGTCAAATTGTTAGCTCAGCCTATTTACTTCTGTCTTGCATACAAATTCCTGAACAAACTAGAGATTTATGTAAGAGCCTCAAATTTTGCTATTAAGATACTGAATGTCCTGTGACTAATTTAAAACATTTGTTTGTTCCCAATAATTACAAAGGTACCACTTCTTTCCTCTGCAAATCCTGGGATTAATTTTGCCCTCGGCTTAATCTATTCACTTTCCACTTGCCTAGATGCACTTGGAACTGTAAGGGTCTTGTTTTGCTCCACAGAGATCAATGCTAACACAGCAATTTCGTTCAGTAACAATGTATGCTAAAATAGGCCCCCAATCTTCTGTACTTAATCAGAGAGAGAGACTAGGAAGTGGGGTCTTGCAGCTCCTGGCTAACTATCCCTGTACAAATTCCTGCATGGCTGCCCAGGTCATAACAGCTGCTATACTGGGAGGAGTATTAGCACAAATAGCAAAGATGTTGCTAGACACAGCGTTACGGAATTTCTTCAAAATACTTTGAATACTTTTGAATTTCTTCAAAATACTTTGAAGAAATTGCTGACAAACTCATACTCCCTGTACTTCGCTGTTGGACGTACTTACATGTCATCCTACACTTATGGGTTGTTGGTGGTGTGGTTTTGTTTTGTTTTGTTTATTTTCTTGCCATGCAAGAAGTTTTAGAAGCTTTTTACTAAGTGCAGGTGAAGCTGACAGAGTGCCTGTTGGAAGGAGAAAAGCCCTCACAAAATCAAACCCATCAAAAATGTAGAACAGAATGCTAATGCAATCTTGAAGAGAGGAACAAAGTCAGCACAGATGCTTTTACACAGCACTAGCTGATAGTTTCTTGCACTTTGGTTTAAATCATTGCCATGGAATTACTTAGGATTCCTTCTCTTGTGAAGAAAGCCAAATACTCAGTTATAGCCAGTTGCTACTGGAAAGATGGAGGTAAAGACACTGCCCTTCTTTCAGCATCCCCAAAATAGCGAAGACCTAAGTAGTGCATCACGGTAGGCCCAGAGAAACAGAGGTACCTGACCTGATGATGCTCCCCAGGTCTCCTAGCAGTGCCTGCAACTTATAACCTGGAAGGATTAAGGGAGAGCTCCTGCAGTTCCTAGGGAACAGGTTACTGCATTTTTGAATGATCACCATTTATTTAAACAAAGTTAAAGGAAGAGGGAGTAGAACTAGTTGATGTTGAGGTTCATTAAAAGTATACTGTGAAAAAACTCTTAAGTTGATGGCATAGGAACTCCATTTTAACTTGTAGTGTAGAGAAACTGATACCAGATAGCAAAATACTGGAGAAATATCCCAGGACTACATAGAGACATAAAAGTAGGAGCATTAAAAAAAAAAAAAAAAAAAAAAAAAAAAAAGTCTACACTGCATAAGCTGCTCTGCCATGCCACTAGTTACGTAGAGGTGATCTTTCAGCTCAAGAAATTCATGCTGTAAAATCTAGAAATTCTGAACAGTTGTTATAGGTTATAGGAGTTATTACAAAAGCCTTTTCAATTAAGTCATGAAGCATGTAGACAGACAGCAGTTGATTTGGACTGATGCAGTGCAAAACCAGTATTTTCACCTGCCTGTACACAAAAGGTGAATCTATTCCTTCATCTGTTGTCTCTTCTCTATCATGAAAGAGTTAAATAAGATAACCATTTGACACTTTTTAAGAAAACACAAGAGCCCAGCAATTACCTTCAGCATTTGCAGAGTTAAAGTTGAACACAGGACCCTAAAAGATTAAGAAAAATTAAAAGGAAAAAGAAATAGAGAAAAATTAACTCCTCTTTGGGTTTATGACAATTTCTTCCAAAGCAGTAACGTGACTCACTGATAAGAGAAGGCAGAAGAAAGCACAGCTGACATTCTGCTAGGAATTATGGGGTGGAGCTCCATCACTGCAGGCTCACGCTTATTTAGCCATGCTACGCTGAGCATTCACACGTGAAAAAGGGAGACATGCACCTGCTGAAGAGCTTGCAGAGCTGAACTGCTGCAAAGCACTGCCAGGGCAGCTTTAGTTCAAGAAGAGTCTCTCTTCTTGCCTTCCTGCGCGTGCAGACCTTCAGCTTTATACCAGTTCTGTTTCAGTCAGGGAAGCAGACAGGGTACACTGCACATACGAGCTCAGCCAACCCAACCCCTACCAGGTTCACTCAGCACAAAAGCCTCTGGAAACTCTGGGTTTTGTATCTCCATTCCTCCCCACCAGCCACTGGCTGGAAGTACCAAACAGAGAAAGTCATAGTTTTGCACCACCATTCTTACACCGCATGGCTCTCAGGCAGAAAGTGCTGAGCACCCAGCTCTGCTGTCCCCCTTCCCCTGCCTGTCAAGACAATTTTTGGCATACTAATGAGCCCTTTCTGCCTTCTGGCCCTTCCCCTACCCGCTCACACAGGATCTGCTTTCCCAGTAACAATAAACACATTCTTGTGCTTCTCTTGTAATAAAAATCTAATTTTGGTGTATTCATCCAGTGATCACTAAACCCTTAAGAGTCTGTAGAGATTTCAGCAGAAGAGTGCATTTGTAACAGAGGCTGTTTATTTTCCATTTAAATTTGTGCATTTATTTTGTCTACAGCAGTCTGAGCACAACACAATGGCCCTAAATTCACTGACTACTTTGAAAGCTAAAGCTTCTTTCCACTGGGATGACAAAAGCCTCATTTCCAGAGCAAGTTTAATGCCCTCCGTGGCCTGAAGAAGAGCTGCTTGCATTTCCTTGTGCATGCCATAAAGGCCACACCCTGAAGGGGTTCAAAATGCAGAACATGGCCAAGGAAGTTGGTTTGACTGTTTCCCACTTGGGTTCCCTCCCAGAGCACCAGTATCGCAGCCACTCACACTGTATATGTGTTAGTTCTTCCCCAGTTCCAGTCCTAGGCCCCTCTGTAAGGATCCCAGGTGTGAAATAAGAGAGATTTCTCTCTTTCCTTGACTCTGACAGGTGGGCCCTCAGGATACAGGGCCTGGCTGACAGCCGGGGCCTACTGGTGGCAGGGGTCTCAGGGTCTGACATCGCCGTACACACTTAACTCAGGCCAGACCCTGGGGCTCATTCTACAGTGCAAAGTCTGCCAGCTCTATAGTTACAAGCGAAGGAAGTTGCTTTGTTTAAAAACAAATAATAAAGCACAGAAGTTCTAACATTATGTGCACACAAACGTGCTCAGGTCTGTAGTTAAAGCAGCAAAACAGTCTCTGCCAATGTGTAAGTGTTGAAGACTCACAGTTTCTACTACAGCTACTTAATTTCCACTGTCTGTTTAACAGAGAAATAACATTTGATGGAGACTAGGAGCACTCATACTGCAAATAATAGTTTGGATATGCTGGCTATACTACATTCATTTTCATTGACAGCACATGAATTCTTATATAATAAAATAAATGCTAATTTATGTACTAAAAGATGTAACATGTTTGTATCACATTTTAAAGATAAATACAGAATCTACTAGTCAAGAAGTCCAATATTGAGTCAAAAAGTACCTGAAATAACATGGAACTCCAGTGCTAAATGCTACTATTATTACTTTGCTTTCCTTCTCTCAAGATATCTGAGCCAGAACTGATCACAGGAATCCTTGTGACTTTTAGCATTAAGTCACAGCTTTATTCAGAGAAATCACGTCTTTGATCTGCGCACATGAGATGACCACAGGGTACCAGTGGTTTTTCTGATATGGCATAATGAAGGGGACGTGTTACAACAGCGAGTGCCACCTGAAGTAACACAAATAGGTCTGTGAATCTCTCCTCCGCTGCTCTTTGCTCAGGAACTGCTTTCCACTGATGCCTCTTCTCAGTCAGGATATAACAGTGAAGGACTTGCTCCCGGGTGTGCCATCAGCTTGCAGCAAGGCATGTGGGCGAATAGACCAACCCCACAGGAATTGCAGACTTCAGTAATCACATTTAGACAATGTTTATTCAAGTATAAGTAAGGGCTGAGGTAAAATCAAACTAGAAAGCAAATCTGATTGGTATTCTGGTGGCATTCATTTCATAACAGTAATCTCATTAATCTAACACTGGCAGAACATCAGATCTGGTTTTGTCTGAGGAGTGCCACCTTTGAGAGCCACTTTAGCTTACAAACTGATTTTCAACCAATACTTGTTGAGACAGAAAATATTTGCTAACCCTGACACGTGCTGCTCTGTTGCTAAGCATCCCAGGAAGATGCAGAAGACTAACCGAAACTGTAATTATGCTTCCTTCAGTGCTGCATAAAGATTTTGAAGCCAATACAGCAAGGTGAATATAAAATGATTTTACTTCATTTGCTAAAAAATTCAGACTGTTTATTTTATATTTTATTTACTAATTGGTGATTGTTCCTTTGCCAAATTTACCTGCAGTAGGTGGCTATTGAAGAAATAATTGAGTTTTTATGAATGAGCATCATATATAAAATTATGCATTATATATAGAATAATGCTCAGTTCTTCATGTGCATCTTTAGCTACTTTTCCATATGGTCTGTTCTTTACTTTCCTCTCCTCATGCATGGTGATCTTTTTCTAAATGCAGGTGTAAACATTCACAGTTGATCTTAGTTTAAATTAATTGTTACATAAAAGACTACCACAGTTTAGCGGTTTCAGTCACTGTCAGATCCACCTCTTGCTTCCTCTTAATATTTCTCTTAATCTAGCAATAGGACTAGATTAAATTAAAGACCTTCCTTGTTTGACATTTATGAGGACATATCTCTTCCTATTCATTTCAAAGTATTTCAAAACAGTCAGTTAATGCATAAACTGCATCTAAACAGCTTCATCCAACTTTTGCCTTACCTTGTTTAATATAATCACAGTGTTTCACAGACCACTGAAAATATCAGAAGCATTTAATCATAAATTAGACCGTCTAAGGTAGAAATAATAATTATTTTTAACACTTTCACGTGAACTCACTTTCTAAATTCCTTTTTCAGTGCTTACAATATTTGGAATGATATTACTGAAGCCTGAGACTATCTGAAAGTGAATTCCTCTAAAAACAAATAAAAGCAACTAAGCAATTTCTAAGGATGAAGTAATTGAAAATAGAATTCACGCATTGTTACTACTGTACAATTTAATTTCAATGAGGCAGAAAAAAAAAAAAAAGAAAAAAAAAAAGAAAAAAAAAAACTTATCTGAAAAACAGCAAAGGCGTGGGTGTTTTTGAGTAACAAACTTCTGAAAGCCACAGACGTATTTTTCATGGAAGTCCCACCCCTAACTTCACAAAATGCTTGGAAGGCTGTAGCCAAACCATACATAATTAATATAACTGCATTGTAGAGATCTTAAAACAAATGTATTTATATGTATTTATAGTACATTGCAACTAGTCAAACTTTCGATCCAGAACTGTATGGTTATTAAAAAAAAAAAAGAGAGAGAGAGAAGAGAAGAGCAGAAGAAAGATGTTTGTCTCCTCTAAGAAAGTCTAACAAGAATGAGTCAGAAGATAAGATTCCACTTCAAATTATGATAATATTAATAGACTGCACAAACAAGCTACTTGGTCTGGAAAAGCTTCAGGGAAATAATATCAGGTCAGAAGAGAGAGTCAGCAAACACGGGCAAGCAAAAGTGAGCAGTTTTCTCTTTGTCCCTGACAATCTGTTGTCACCCAACAGATGCATGGAAATAAATACTTTTGCCTACTGTTCCTATTGTTAGATGATCTCAGAACATTTGGGATTCAGATGAATACAAATACAATGGCCTATGTAAATATCAGCAGCAGATATTTAGACTGATTCAAAACAGTGTTACAAATTCAGCTAGACAGATTGAGCTTTCAGTTTGGCTGTGTAACTCCCAAGTAATAATATTGGCATGGTCTACAGTTGTTAAAACTTTCTAGTTACAATTCTGCTACCAAGAGCATTTATAAATTGCTAGCAGGAGCTGGAGAGAGCACATACATTCCTCTGAAAGAATGCAAGATGCAGGCTGCTCTCATTTATTTATGTTCAACATGGCTATGTGAAACAGCAGTCACCTGCAAGCCATGCACCAAGTATAAATATTGTCATCCATTGTGCGCATTAAAAAAAAAAAAAAAAAAAAAAAGTTTGCTTTTGTTAGATGTAGTGTCAGGCCAGGCCTGTCCAAACCATATCAATGTGAAGGTTGGAGTCATGGGTAGGTAACAGGGGACACAAACATGGGGTCCCTTGGGGGGCAGGGGCTCAGTAGAGACCAGGAGAGATGCTACCATCCTTGTGGGCTGAGGACAGTCCGTTATGGGCTCCTTCAGACAAAAGATCCATGGATTAAACCAGTACAGTAATAGGCAGCAAGCCCATCTGAAGAACTTTGGAGCCTAACTTAGACCCCTAAAGCCTAAGCTATCTGTGTAAGTAGTACAAATTCCCTCTTAACAGAAAAACTGACTTGAAACAAGCACAAGGGCAACTTCATGTGCTCCTCCATACATTAACTTAAATCAGCAAACTTTTTCTAAAGACACAACAGCTGCAGAATACAACTTTATTTTGTAATTCAGCTCCATCGGTCAGTCTATGGCTGCTCTCCATGAAGGAATCATCACTCAGGACAGATACCAGAGGTAAATGAGACAGCATTTACCACTTCATATTGTAGGGACTTGAACGGTTTCCTCAATTACTTCTCTGCCCCAGTACTGGACATAGGAAATGTTGCTTATTCCAAAATCTTAATTTTACAATTTCCAACTTGGTTTGATAAAAGTTAGCATGAAAGGAATAATAGGAAGCAGACAACAATTTGATTGTCTTTTCAAAATTACACAGAAAGTCTTTCCCTGAGATCAGACACAGGTTCTGCAATCAAAATTCTCTCTTATGGAGTAAAAATATCAATCTTGCCAAATTATTCCAAACTATAAATTATTCATCTTTCTTTGAAAATTAGATTAGTGAGTGCTGTGCTATATTTAGCCATTTATGATTGCAGGCTGATTTAAGATTAATAGAAATAAAAAATCAGCTATTATATCTGCAGGTGAATGCCACCACCACCACGTCCAATATTGCAATGTAATATTGCAGCCAGAAAAGACAAACTGAGTAGTAATATTAATAGCTTTTTAGGAAAAGGCCTTAAGATACAGCAGACTAAGTGATTGGTTATATTGTCTACTTGTGTGCGAGTGCACATGCCTATGTGTGTATGGGGTACCCAAAGAGCAAGAGAAAAATGTCCAGATAAACAGGTTACGTGCCAAAATTCCAGCTGGAGGTGACGAACAAAATTAAAAAAAATAAAATAAAAATTTAAAAAAAAAAAAAAAAGAGAGGGAAAAAAAATAGCACAAACATTTAGGTTTGTCATATCTAAATAATACTTTAAAAAATGTAAATTAAACCACAGAAGAGACTTTAATAAGCATAATGTTACGCTTTCTTTCTAGGGATTTTTCACAAAAAGAACAAGCATTGTTAGCGTACACTTGAATTTAAAACAGGCAGGCTTTAAAAGCTGGACCTTACAAACTACGAGTATTTAGCTGAACCCTTCAGAAGCCTTCAACATACAGTGAGCTCCGCCCAGGTTTACTTCCGACTCAGACAGACCAAAAAAATCTGGCAGTCATTCTGGCAGCACTTCTTCAGTTGAATAACCTGAATCAGGAATCTGACCTCTGTTCTGTAACACTGCTGGTGTTTCTCTCCCTGCCTTAAACCCACTGCCCTCCCTGGTCCAGGCAAGCTGTGCTGGTTCCCAAGGCTTCACCACTGCTGCTGCAGCAGCCAGCAATGCTTGCAGAGCTGCACGAGTGTGGTGCTTCTGGAGGGAGAGAATGAGCATATAACTGAGCAACTCAAATTATACACCCTCACGTTGATCTCTGACCTGCCTTGTGTTAAGAAGGCACCACGGCCACTAAACTTAGCTGGTTTACAAGATTATTTTTTCTTCTAAAACCGTTCTTGGTCCTTTCCAGAAAAGCACTAGCAGCTGCCCTTTTCTAACAGATTTTGAAGGCAAGATGAGAGAGCACTAAATTATTTTCAGATGATCTATTTATCACAGACATTTGAAAAAGAAATGCAAGTCCCAAGACACTTACTTCGTGCTTCTATATTAAAGGCCTCTAGCATTATTCTAAGTAATCTATGCATTTCACAATGCCAATATACAATCACCCATAGCAGACATGGAGGGCTAATCAGACTGGTTACACTCTTGTGTAACAAGAGTGTTTTTTTCATTTCATCTGTATGGCATTTTCTGGACCAGATTTTTCTGAAGAATAACAAATAGCTACAGTGAAAAAAATGCAGTTGCAGCAGTAAAAACTTTTGACCAGTTGTTCTAACTGCGGAGGTTCATCAGCTGCAGCACAAAAACACTGAGTACCATCCTTGCGTGCAGGTGAGGCAACAGGAGCCAATATGTTTGAAAGTTGACTGTAAACCCAGAAACTACTCTTCCCCCATTTTAACATCTACAAGCCACAAGCCCTCAGAATGCTTTTTTTTATCATTGCCATCTCATCATTGCTTACATAGCTGGAAACTGAGCATATTTTAATCCGTAAAACCTTTCTTTTAGATACTTATGTACATTATATTACTGAGGAATGAGACAGGAAATTGAATAAAAAATAAGAAAGGTGAGGTATGTTATGCCATCCCATTTATATCCATTGCTGGATGTAAATCGAGGTCATTCCTAGATTATTTGATACACATTTTCTTTCCTTAGAAGACTCCTCAGTGTTGCACATTTTACTGTGTACATTATTGACTCAGTGAAACCACAAACTGCCACCTATTACAGTTCATGTTACATTCCTGAGGATGATTGAGTAATTGAGACTGACACAGGAGTTGTCAGCACCAGTGAACAGCATTGCCTGAGCTCTGATTAGAACAGTGCATCTTAGTGAAAGTGCATCCTTCTGCAGTGAAACTTCTAGCTCTCTTCAAAATCAGAATTTTTTACTTCCGGAGGATTTAGCGTGGCTTGGTTTCCTCCTTTGGTACACCCTGAAAGTTATCTAGTTATGATTTCTCAGGATATTTGATATTCACAATATATCCTTCTGGATTTCACTCATACTCCAAAGCACTTCGTCCTAAGGGACTGACAGAAAAGCTGAAAATAACCCTTTCTGTCATTGGCTAGAAGGTAATTTGGGGCTATTTTTTTCATCCTGCATAAAGAAGATACCTGTGTGCTCTATAGTCTTTGCAGAAATCTCCAGAATGCAGCTGCAAATATAGAAAGAAGCAACCAACTCAGAGGGGAGAATATCTGTAAAGCACCAAGAACTGACACCCAGACTTAGCCGTTTTGGTTTTGGACACGGTGAAGATTTGCTGCTCATGGCATTGGTGTGAGTGCCAGATAGCAAAAATATGCAGGACAGAGAAGGAAAAATAAAATAAAAATAAAATAAAAATAAAAATAATAAAAATAAAAAATCGTTCTTCCGGTTGAATAGATGGAATAGGCAATGCCACCAGTGCCCTGAGCAGTGTGCATGACTGCGGCGCTCACCCACCCACCTGTGCTCACAGGGTGCTGCAGACTGGAGCTAGTGCCTATACTATTGACTACCTAATTTCATGAATCAAATTTTGGAAAGCTCTTTTAAGACTCATTGAGTACCGAACACCTCTCTTTGCAAGGGGAACAAGGACATTAGAAAAGGATGAGGAAAAGCAATTATGATTTAAATACAAAATTATTGCAATAGGTTTGAGATGTTTAGGAAGACTCTCAGACAAATGTTTTACCCAATCTGAAGCACGTTTCAAAGAACAAAGGAAGCATAAGAATGTTATTCAAAGGCAAACTCTGACTAATTTCTTTTCTGCCTTCACACATTTCTCCTCAAAACAATGGATAAAAAGAAACAAGTGAAGGATGTTTTCCTCCACAGTATGAGATGGAGGAACATGACCTTGAACATGACCTTGGTTGTATACAGATGCTACATGATGTGGCTGTATCAAAGTTCAGTAAGGTAGAGCCTTTGGTGGAGACGGAGAATGTAGATTGACAAAACTGAAGAAAATCCTTCGAGCAATTGGGCATTTACAATGTTAAATGTAACTATCCCATGCGCATGCATGCATATGCTCCTTATATGAAGAATATTAAAATGCTCAGCAGCAGAGCTGTGACTAGTAATTACATATTAAATGTCACAGTGAAAAATATTTAATATGGAGTCTCTCAACATGATTTAATCTGCTGCATCCCTACGAAGTGCTTTATGTACTTAAGCAAAGCAATGCCAGAAGGTTATTCTATGCAGGAAGGGCAGGTGTCACCTGTGCAGAAGGGGGAGCACACTGCCACATCCCTCACCCAGCCTCTGGGAGATCTCCCTATTGGCTTCACATCAGATGAAATTAGAGACCTATCAAAGACATTTACACTCTCGTGTGAAATGAGCTATGGTTCTTCATATCAGATGAAAAGAAAGTTTATATTGATGCATCTGGTTCATATGTATACCTTATGAACAGTAACCTGGCTATGACAATTTTGAGGCAAAAAACTTTGCTAATGTCAAAGTGCACAATGCATTGGTATTTCTGATATCTAGCCATCACTTATAAAAGTGTTATCTGAAACCTGAAGTTCAGCATGGCTTCACACAGAGCTTGGGCAGCCAGATCTGAAATGAAGACTCACTTCTTCACTCACAGTGCATTTATCTGTACGTCGGATGTACCGATTACACTGGGCAATCCCACCACAGCCTCCGAATATTTCACAGCTTTCCACAGTCATGCCAAGCAGAGGCCCAGTCATCCATCTGGGGAGCTTTTGAACTAGAAGCACCATCACAGGTCTCATGTTCTGCCCTGTTAACCTTTTAAAAGGAATACACGTGATAAAGGGTCTGTGTGCACCGTTTCAATAATGGAGGCCTCATTTAAATGAAAATGTACTTTTCAAGTTTTGTTAATGGAAAAATGCTGTATAAATCCTATATGCCTGAAAATCTACACAAAAGTGCCTTAGATGTAGACATAATATAGCAGAGTTCATTTTTAATTTTCCTTCCACATCCTGAAAAATTAGACCTCAGAAATGAAGCTTCAACAAGCTGAGCAGCTCTTTGTGACCTTCAGAAACAAATTGCCAAGTTGTTTAAAGGGCTTAATTATCCTCGCTCATGCCATAAATAGCAAGTAACAAATGAAGACATTGTCCCTTTAGGCACTGACTGGAAAACAGCATAGGACTGATGTTATTTTCCACAGAAAGGAAACTACACAGTGATAGTATCAAAAATATATTTCAAACTTTGCTTTAAAAGACTCTAGACCTTGTAGCATGACAAAAATAGAACAAATACAGTGATTCTACTGCCTGATCCCACTGGTGCTAAACTTCTGATTATAGAGCAAGGCTAGGCAAGTTCTGGGCACCTTCCACAGACCAAACACTTTCTTACCAAGTTCTGCAAAGCAGAAAATGTAAATCCATTCAGCTGGCTGGAATATTTTAAGCAGTGGATGAGGAGAGAGAAGAGAATAAATATAGCTTTATTATCATAGCACTTGAAAGGCTAGTGACACACAGCAAGCTTAAAAATCTTCTGTAGCTAATTTAAGAAAATTAAATCTTTTACTCCTCTGTGCTTATATTTTAGGTGGTTTGTGTTTGATTTTGTTTGTTTCTTTCTTTTCACTGAATATTTTAAGTACAGTTTGGCAAGCAATGCATTTCTCAGCAAAACTAATTCTTTTACACTTGCAGAGTCCAAATGGCTTCAACTTGGGGGCTCCCGCAGGGGTCCCACAGAAAAGGCAGGCTTTCTCCTGTGTCACAGGACAACTTGCCTGCAGTAGATACCATGTTGTTCCCCCACCTTTCTCCCACCCTCCTCACCCCTACATCAAGTTTAAATGCAGTGATGAGTGTCTTCAATCACTGGCTGATTAACATTTCAGATCTACTCTTTCCCCACAGTAATGCAGATGGTATTTATAGCTCTGATCCGACCTGAATGATGGTGAGCTATACTTTACAAATAATTTGTCAGCTGAGCTGTAGTACAGTATTTTAGATACTTATCATCAAAACAGGGTCCTCCCTCCAAATGTATAAACTTATATATTGTCTAGGTACAGCTGCTCCCCAAAACTACAAATGAATTATTTTTTTTGTGAAAATAGTGGCATCATTTGAGATCGTAAAATTAATTTTCAGTTTGGAACTGGTCCAGACGAAATAAATCTTTATGACTAAAAGATAATGTAACAGCAGAGGTAAATGTAAGAGTTAGGATCCAAGTACTTCCTTTTCTGGCAATTACAGAACATTAGATATAAAACAAGCTCCTAGTGGTCTGAACTTTTCAATCCAAATATCTACATTTGGAGTTAAACTTTGTACAGAAAGCAAAGAAAGGGAAAAAAAAAAAAAAGCTAATTTTTGAGAGATTGTTCAAAAAGGCTAAGTCATTATTACATCATCTAAATGACAGGATTCAGAGGTATTTTCTTGTCAGAAAAAAATATCATAACTATAGAATAATGCTTGAAATGTGCATTTTATATTCCTAGCTTATCTTTGAAAATGTACGAACTTCCAAAGGCCAGTGAGTCATTATAGAGTGGTTTAATTAAAAACCTCTCTATTGATTGAAGTATACGAAGCTCTACGTAACACAGCGTCTGTACTGGTAGAGCCAATACAGCTCCACCTACCCGCTATGTAGGGTAGGTGGAATACTACCAAAAAGCACATTAGAACAACATAGCTCAATAAATATTGGATTCCAAGTCTAATCCAGTTCCATTCTCCCACCAAGCAGTCTAACAAAAACAAAATTTAATTGGCTTAAAAACAAATAAAATGCATATGAAATGGAAATATTTTACAAATATAAATCCATTCCACTTAGGACTGAACTAATGTCTTCACAATTATTTTGAAGCTTTTCTTCTCCTCTAATCACCCTGTTTTTAATACTTGCAGGCACAACTCTAATAACAAAGAACTGATCCATATAATGTATTTATTCACACCTCCTAGCCTTTAAGGAAGAAGAGTGTTTCAGAGCTCAGAATGACTTAATTATTCATAGTTTAAATTATGTGGTCATAACACCATATCTCCTTATGATGCCTATAAGTCAGCATTTTGGTTGAAGACATTCCTAACATACAGAAGGAACATCAGACACATCTTTATTGAAGTTGCTGACAAAGCAACAGAACACCCTTCACATGTTATGTTTCTGTTATGTAGGTGGATTAATAAGCTCAAAACAGTAAGCCCATGTTTGGCTCTTTTCAACTGAAAATTTGAAAATAAACATGCTAGTCTATTTTTAATAGAGCACATTGCACATCGCTAAGTGCTGTGTAAGCAAACACAATGGTTTATTAACACCACACAATGACTCCAGGAGAGGGAAGCACTGACGGACAGCCTGAGTCAAACCAAGCTGATGGACGGTCACATCCAGATGGGTTAGGGACAGAGTGAGCAAACCTCCTGTGCCTCTGTGTTAGCCAAAAGCTAAGAGCTATGCCTCCCAAGTAACAGAACTGGGTTTTCTTGCCATTTGCCACACCTATAACAGAGTCAAGTTAAAACAACTCACTGACGATCGAAAGTCATTTTTGACAGCTATTTGTGAGCAAGCCTCATTATCCTTCTATTATTCTGGAAATATTTAATAAGAGGCTGATTTGATTGGTTAGCATGTGAACCAGTACCCACTCAAAAAACAGAAGAGACCTACTTCCACTTTGATTTCAGGCCCAAGGAAATAGAATAACATTCCAGCAAGGCTGTGTTATGAGCAGCTCTTTCCTTCTGCTAATACAGCCCTGCTTTTCTTAGTTGACTTGAAGGCTTTCATGGCATGGTTATGGCCTCAAGCCTAGAAGCAAACTTCACTGCCTCTTACTTTTAATTCCTGAGGACATCTACCACTCTGCAAGCCCTCTTCCATCTCTTCCCAGTGTATCTCCCTGCCTCTTCTGACATCTAAGAGGACAAACCGGCCACTGCCGCACTTCTAATGCCCAGATCTCCTCTGCCCATCCATCCCAGCCCCTGTGCAGTCCAGAACAGACCAGTGCTTAAACTTCAGCTCCCTGTAAAATACAGGAAGAACGTTACTTCTTTTATCTCCTACCCTGTCTCCTCCTATCTACCCGTACTACCATTGATTACATCAGTTAATGTTCGCAAAGACCCAGCCATCAGCTGGGTAAGGTTCAGCTCAGCCCTAGCAGGTCTACACAATTATTCTTGAAAGCCTTCTTAAGTGAATCCACAATTTGAGTTAAAAGTTTAGCTGAACTGAAAAGCAAACGAGCAGCAAGTGTTTAAGAAAACTATATACTGGCTCACATACACCAGGGGTGAATGTTCATACGAGGAGGAAATTCTCCACCTCCTGTTTGAATTTGTTAAGAACAGATGCAAAATTCACAGTATTTTCTCTATCAAATTAGCATAGAAATTACCAGCCTTGCCACTTTTACTTCAGCTTAACCATTATATAGATGCCATTACAAAAACAGAGGTGCAGTTAGCTAGTCTTAACTAAATCTTCTGAACTTCCAGAGGACTTGTACTTAGATGATTTTTTTTTCTTCCTGTTGATTTAAATAGTATCTAATCTAGTTAATCCAGCCTTGCATCTTCTTTACAATACTTTGCTTTGGGGGCATTTTGTGAACAGAATTAATGAAGAGAATGAAACATGAAACTTCTCAATACTACACTTCAGTGTCAAAGAGGTCTCCAGAGAAATCCCGAGTTCTAGAAAGACTCAGTATAGAAATAAAAAACAGATATTCTGAGACCTAGTGTATTTTTCTAGCCAACATCTTCCTGCTTGTACTTTCATACTTCTATAAATTCCTGCCTTTGTGATGACAAGGTATAAGTTGCAAAGCTGCTGCTTTTCCTGGGGCAAATCAGCTCCATATGAAGACTGCTACTTTTTTTTTTTTTTTTTTTTTTTAATTTCTTTTTTCTTTTAAACTTTTGTCCTTATTTTAGTAAGGACAGAAGAATCCTTCACTATAAAGGTTTATGCAAAGGAGACAAAAAAAAAATATAAGCATTTTAAAAGGCTACATTAAACAGAAGAGATATGTAAAACAGTTGGGTGGAAAGAAAACATGTTTGTTTGCTTTTCCATATTCATTTCTCATTCTCTTTTACACCAGAGGGCTTTGATCTTGACCAACTGAATCCAGTTGGCTCAGCAAAAATAAATAAGGCATTAATGAACAGCAAAATCCAAAGGAAATTCTTCTGGCTTTAAAAAGAATATTATATTTGATGCCAGTGAATATTTTTGCCTTGGTCTTTTTTTTTTTTTTTCGTTCTTTTTCTGTTGATGTTGTTCAAAGTAACTGATTTCGTTAGACATTAAGTCAATCAGGTCGCTAGCTTTTATTCAGCAGAAAATCATCAAAGCCCCTTTTTTTATACTTATATAAAAGGTATAAAAGGTAAGTAAACAGCACTGGGTGTGCGGGGAGTCTACGCTCCACCAACACGCACACACAAACATCAAACATTCTAAATATATAGAACATCGCTTTAACATACTAAACCCGAGTATGCCTATAAAATCAGGAAAGGTAACAAACAATACTTTAAGTTCCATAACTTAACAGTCTCCATTTGCCATTCCTTTTCTTGACACAAACAACAGCCTCCATTTTCCATTCCTTTTGAACAATACGTCTCGCTTTAAGTTGTCAAACAACTCGGTCTTCAGGCCTTATGTATCCCGTTCTTCTCGGATCGAGGAAAAGCATATCCATCTCCTTTTCAAGGCCAGTAGGCCTGGGTCAAAAGGCACGTTCAGGCCACCAGGGGGCGTAACAGCAAACGCCTTCGATGGCTGTAGCAGCAGAGGGGCCCATGGTGTAGCAGTCAGATCAGTAAAGGAGCCCGCAGCTCCCTCACTGTCTGGCAAACCACACGTTTCAGACTGGTCCCACAAGGCTCTTTAAGGCCTCAGAGACTGCTTGCCAGGTGCCGAGCAAGCCCACTGCAACCTTGTCGTTTTTAGTTGCAGTCCCACACCTTGACCTCAATTTGATCCCATGTTTCAGGCTCATAAACGGTCCGATTGTTAAGAAGGAGAATAAGCTGTAAGGTTACCAGGACAGTCTTTGTTCCTAAGGATGTATGAATCCCCATAATGTGCAACTGCTTACCAGCGAGAGGCAGTTGTGTGCATGGGTTCGCTCTCTCAGCTTGAGCTTCTCTCCAGCTCCAGTGCGCCTATTTCCAGCAACTTTCTGTACGAGCTTCTTTGAGCGGTTTGCTGAGTTTGGCCGAACCTATCTTCATGAGGCAATCAATGTGCCTGTTCCCGTCCTGGTCTCCATTCTGCCAGCCTGTTCCTCTTTACTTCTTTTTCCTGCTTCTTTATTGATGTAACTTCATCGTGTTGCCTTTTTCTTTTTTTTTCTTCTTCTTTCTTGAGGGCAGGCTCCCCTCTTATACTCTTCACTCCACAGCAGTTCTTTTCAAAACAACTTTTCATTGGTCAAATAACATTGAATGTAACAACAACAGCCAACACACAGAAACATCCATGCCTTAACAGCTGGAGAACAAGAGACCATCTGGAGAACAAGAAACCAGAGACTGCATGGACTCTCCTGAATCACCCTTCTTTGTTCCCTCTAAACTCTTTTACATTCCTGATGGCCTCGTCGTTAAGAGTCTAATGTTATCTCAGCCTCGGGTCTTTCCAACCCCCATGGCCACACTCTCAAATCTCCCCCTTCTTTATTAATATCAACCATTTTCTCGACGCGAATTACCACTACATAGATAACACAATCAATTTCTTTCGAAATTGCTTCTAGCAGTTATTTTGTTGCTATAGGAACTTCCACAGTTTCTCTGAGCTATACTGATAGGCTGTTCATCTATTTATTCAGCTTCTCCTATTAAGCCCACAACATTGAAATCACCTGGGTCCAAATGTTTCCATTTCTCCTACTTTCATTGTCTGGCCCCATGTGCACAAGCATTATAAAAACCTCCCATATATAGCAGTCTTATTATATTTTTTGATTTTTCTTGGTTTATTTACTGAGTTTTTCTTTTTTTTTCTTTTTTTCTTTTTTTTTTTTTTTCCCATTAAAATCAGGGGATCATTTCATAATCAAATTTTCTGTCTTTCTTTAAGTATAATTTGTCTCAGGTGTTTTTCCCCTCCTTGCTCTCTCAGCCACCAGATGATCTGGATGAAAATCGCCAACTTGTCTAAAAGTTATCGGGGGTGGCAAGGCGGGGTGCAAGGAGTGCCAAAGATTGTCCTACAGGAAACCAGGCTAAAAATCAGTGAGGCTTCATTGTTTGGAATGAGAGACACAAGCAACCAGGGCAGGCAACCTATAGCTCCCGTACCTTACACCAAGACAGCAAAGTTCTGCTCCACCTCCACTTCACTGACACTAGGAAGAAGCCTCTTTAGAGAAATTAATATGTCTTCCAACCAGCAGCAGTACAAACATTTTGAATTGTGTCACCTTTTGCAAAAGTTCCACATCACATTGACAAAGGGGAACATTTTCATGGTAGGTGTTTTGGGCAGTGGCCAGACCAGCTGAGTATCCTCAGGACCTGGTCACTTCATCATTGCCACCCGCTCACTTGACGTGGGGAATCCACTGACCTATGTGGTTCAGGGCAGCAGCTCTACAAGCAGGAGCACCAGGCAGAGCTGGAGACTGGAAAGTTAGAAGATGCTCGGCTTCCCAAGGGCAAGGAGCTCTTCCTCCCTTACCAGCACACACTCTGTAGCAAGAAAATGCATCAAGAAAATTCTTACTGCAAGTCTGTAGAGCAAGGACAGGAGAAAGAATGAACGATTTTGACAGCGCTTAGTGCCTCATGAGCTGTTGGAAGATACTCAATTGCTGTGGCCTGCAGAACTGTAGAACTCAAACAGATGAGACAAAAATGCTTTTTGTATTCCTGTGTCAGGAATGATGTTTTTTGTATTCCTATGTAAGACCCATCATCCTACAGATAATTCTAGAAGATATGAGGATTCTCTGATATTTTACCTAGAATCTTTGGAATTTGTCTCAGTGGGAGCCTATTAGCTTTAGTTCTTTGTATGATATTATGCAGCTTTAAGTAAATTTTTCTTTATGCATACACTGCTTCCTTTAGTGCTCTTACATACAAGCTGTAGGTTTTTTTCCATAGAGTTTAAAAGCAGACATTTTTTTGAGACATTTTTTTCTCTTACTACAAAATAGTGGTGCTGCAGGGCAGAGGGCATGGGAGATCAGCTCCCTGTGAGATGGGATGCATAACCATCACTACAAATACTGATGAGATGCCAGAGCTCAGACTGATCAAAAAAGGAAGGCAGCACTGCAATGAGCAGCGATTGCTGCTAGCCTCCTGCAAAGCAAATGTGATCCGACTGGGGGATGCAGCAGGGCTGATTGTCAGCAGCCTGCAGTGAAAAACGTACGTCATCATCCTAGCTGAGAGAGTCACTGAACAGAATAAGCAGAGTCACTGCTTGTCTGGTGAATTTGACAATGAAGTGGTTTGTTTTGCACTTTTTAAAAGTTAGCTTTCACATCCTGTGCTAGCAAGCACTTAACACCTTGTTTTAAAAAATAAAAAATAATAATTAAAAAAAAAAAAAGAAAAAAAAAAGAAAAAAAAAGAAAAAAGGTTCAGCCTTGACAACTTACTATAACATACAAAGGATGAAAATGCCTCTCCTTGAACAGTCCCTTCCATTGATTGTCAGCCTCCTCCTTTGATGCTCTTGCAGCTTGTATTACCTTAATGACCTTAATTGTTTTGGCATATTGAATCTTTCTTTGAATAAGAACTAAGACCTGACAGCCATCAAAACGACCAAGATACCTGTGCCACCAATAAAGAACAGAAAAAACAGCTCTGTTCATTGTGGAAGACTCTTATATTCTGGGATACCAGACAGTGGTGCCCCAGTACATCCCCACAGCCCCTTGCCAGGCTGAATTGCACAGCAGTTCACTGAATTACCATCCTTCCGTGATGGATGACAGCACTGTGTCTCACTTCAGAGCCTTGGCAAGAATTTAATCACTGTCTCTACCCACTGAGGGCTCAACACCAATAAAAATGCAAAAGCAAATACTAAAAAAAAAACAAAAGGGTAAGCCAGCTAAAGCTGACTCACAGATACAGGAAAGGGTATGCTAATCCTTCCTCAGGAAATGGCAGAGCATTTCCCCTTCACCCAGTGGCAATATTTTAGGCCGCTCTTCAAAACGGTACACTGCGTATGATAATATTCATATTAGTATCTATTGCCTTGACATTAGCTGAGTGCCTATTTGAGCAGTTTCTTGCAAGCACAGAATCAGACATTGGTTTACAATCGCAGGGGCAGGAGACCAGCTCACTGCACACAGTTGATACTAAACAGAATAGACATCTTAAAGGTTTCAGGAAACATCATCAGAAAACTGCTATTTTTAACCTAATTACATCCGCTACTCTATGTAGTTACCAATGCAAGTAATAAAAGTATAAGATGAGGGCCTTAGATAAATAAAAAATAAAATAGCTTTAAAATAAATAGCCTATTTAAATGTAATTTAAATTTGAATTTATGAAGATATGCAATCAGTTTCTGCACAACCTTTGGATAAAAAGTGACACCTGTTAGGTTGGTTAGTGCCAAACCACAGAGGTACACAGTTAGGATTGTCGTGCTTCTCCTCCAGAGGTATCAGCTGCAGGTATGTGCTGGGACAGGCAAGAGGGTGCCTTCTCTCTTCATAGAAGCTGGCAGATATTAAATTTTCTGTTTCTGCATGTGGATTTCTTCACTTGATAGATAGTAGAACTGCTTCCCTTAGTTCAGGAAGCAGCAGTTTGCATGCTGGGCTCACACTATGTAATCTCCTCCTGGCATCCACTGAGGAAAATGATCAGCTCGGGGAGCTGGGGGTCCCTGCAAGCAGCCATAGGCTGAGACTTCACAGAGCTGAGTGCAGGGCTGCCTTGGGAAAGCCACCAAAGAAATCCAGATGCTCAACTTCTAGCATTGAAAATGAAAATACCAATACTGTGCTATTGTAGCGATACTCCTTGTTATTGTCAGAGCACATTTAAGTTCAGGTCCTTCCAGTCAGGTCATTCCAGGAACATGTCAGCATTTCTATTCTAATAGCCTCCTATTTTAGAGGTTTTATAACTCACCTACCTATAAAAATATACTCCAGACTCAGGAAGTACAGTCTCCTTTTCTTAGGATTACTTATGAATACAGCACAGATTTTATTTTAACACAACTTCATATTGGTTCACAGGTGAGTTACAAAAGTAGAAGCCTTTAAGATGGCGTTGAAACCACACCAGTTGTGTAGAGAGGGAAAAACAAGCCGGTTGTGTAGAGAGGGAAAAAAGAGAAATGAAAAGGCAAGTAATAGCAAGTTGGGATGGAACAGACAGAAAATAGGAAATTCAAAAATTAGTGGAAATGAAAAAGCTAAGAAATGAAATGTTCTTCTCTACATCAAGTGTTTTTGTGTTGTTGCTTTTTTGTTTGTTTGTTTGTTTGCTTTTTCTCCGAACCATTAATTAGTCTCATCAGTATCCCTGTGCAACAGAACATCATTCCCCAGGACAGAAGGGACAGGGAATTTTCTGTCTTTGGGGAACAGTGTGAGACATTCAGCATTGTGTTGGGAAAGTGGTTGGCTCCTGAGCCCTCACTATGCATTGAAAGTAGTTTACATAGAGTCCAGGGCAAACTGCAAGTGCAGGAGGTGTTCCAGAAAGAGCCCACATTGCAACCTACTATCTGAAGGGCAATTAGTCTCAAACTTCAGCTTTCTATCTGGCAAAGATTTAAAATCACTGACAGTCTGTTACATTTACAGCTGGCTGAGGATGCCCTAATAATTTCAAATAATTTTATGGAAAATTTCATGATGCAGAGAAAAGTCTGTCCATCAACATACTTTTTCTAGAGGGATACAAAAGAAGCAAAGACCTTGCAAAATCCACAGCCTTATGGAAAGCTGACTAAATGAAGATGCTTGCAGTTTCCAGGTACATTGCCTGATACTGAGAAACCCCATGTTTGGTTGTATAACTGCCTATAATTCTTATAAGAAGCTTCCTACAGCATCAGAATTGAAGTGTCTTATATAAATAAGATGACAGCTACCTCCAAAGAACTTTGCTGAAATCTCATAAAGCAAGAGAGATCCAGGGTTAGCATCAATACATGGAGGGGGGAAAAAAAACCACAGCTGAAGTGAGAATAAAATAAAAAGAAAGTACTATTCTAACCATTACTTTTTGCTGAGCTTGTCAGAAACAAAGCATAATTTTACGCTGCTGCAGGGAACAGTATGCCTTCTGGGAACAGATGTACTAAAACAAGCAATATATATCAAAACAAATTATTTCCCAAATTCTTCTTCTTTTAAAAACCTGTACATAAAAAAAAAAAAAAAAAAAAAAAAAAAAGTTGTGTGCACGGGTCCGCTCTCTCAGCTTGAGCTTCTCTCCAGCTCCAGTGCACCCATTTCCAGCAACTTTCTGTACGAGCTTCTCTGAGTAGTTTGCCGAGTCTGGCCGAACCTATCTTCATGAGGCAATCGATGTGCCTGTTCCAGTCCTGGTCTCCATTCTGCCAGCCTGTTCCTCTTTACTTCTTTTTCCTGCTTCTTTATTGATGTAACTTCATCGTGTTGCCTTTTTCTTTTTTTTTCTTCTTCTTTCTTGAGGGCAGGCTCCCCTCTTATACCCTTCTCTCCACAGCAGTTCTTTTCAAAACAACTTTTCATTGATCAAATAACTTTGAATGTAACAACAACAGCCAACACACAGAAACATCCATGCCTTAACACCTGGAGAACAAGAGACCATCTGGAGAACAAGAAACCGGAGACTGCATGGACTCTCCTGAATCACTCTTCTTTGTTCCCTCTAAACACTGACCATTACTCAGAGCCCAAATCTCGATGGTTTTACCTAGGAACTAAGCGAGAGGAGAAACACCTGGGGAAAAGCTCTGTTAGGGACACATGTTCAAGTGAGGAAAACCATTCACTTATCACAACTAAGGAGGTCAGTTCTAGAAATCTAGGAGGGGTTCTTTAATCTACAAAAACTTGATCCCTCAGGGATGATGATATTGAAGGTTTTACATGCAGGATTACACAGTTTTAACTGAGATCTGTAACTCTTTCTTACTTTTTAAAATACTTTCTGTAATCATTTTGCAAGGCCTCTATTTCCTTGGTCTACTGGCACAGAGCATGAGTAGGCAATGACAGCTTCTCAGGGAAGCGGGGTCTGAAGAGTGGACAAAGTCCCTGTTCATGATTATGCTATCAGTAGTAGGAACTTCAGCAGAAGACACTGGGACAGCAAGATTCAGGCAGCCAGACTACAAAGATCCACTGTCGTGTGGCTCAGCGTGCTAAATAAGGATTTGGCCTTTAAAACATTGCCAAGAGGCCTTGGAAAAGGAATGGTTTCCAGACACTGTTCCAACTCACAGGCTCAGGAGTGCTCCAAAGTCAGTGGCTGTGTCTGGCAACTGGCTAACCAGTTCCCACCCACTGTTGGGATGGGCAATCCTTGACATCAAATTGTCCCTTCATGGGTTCCAAGTCTTCATTTGCAGAGTCCATCAGCTCTGAGCCTAAGGGTAAACTACAGTCCCTGATCCCAGTTCTTTCTTGTGTAATGAATAAAAGTGAAATCTCTGCAAGCCTTTGAGGAACTTCTCCTTTTAAGATGTTTTTCACTTGATGGAAATTTGATGCATTAGTCAATAGCTCACACTGAGAAGTCCTTATTATATATAAGACATAAGAGTAGAGACATACTACAGGTAAGAATGACATTTTATATATAAGGAAGATAAATATTTCACACAAACTTAAGGAAAACAATTTTAAGTACAAATGCCTTAAGTCTAGATATGAAGAGTTCCTAAGCCTGACTGAGGTGTTTCATGGCATTGTGTTCTAGAAAGCTGTGCTATAAAAAAATGTCAAATTAGATGGTGCTGTGGTCTTTGTGGCATTAAACGTGACAATCTATAAACATTTATCAACATCTGCTTTAAGAATGATTTGCAGTTTCTGCATGAGAGCAGCATGTACTCTTTCCTCAAGCACAAGAACACACATGAGCAAGCAATTCCCACACCATATGTGTCCCTCTGTCCTCAGCCACTGCCACTGACCCCTGAGAGTCAGGCTAAGGTGATCGATACCGTTCAGAGCAAAGGATAAGGAACAAATGAACTCTGCTTCACAAAAGAATGAACAGAATACAAAATTTGGATGATTTGTGTTTTTAATTTACTGCCACCATCCCCAACTGTAGCCCCTTAGGGAGACTTACTTCATAGAGTTTAGCACTTCACAAAGTGTCCATTAAACAATACGACTGCAGCAGCAATTTCTTTTCCAGCAAGTTCCCCATACAGAAGATTATCAGTACATGTAAACCGAGCACACAAATTGTCTAAATACACATCCTTGATCATTCTTGTTATGACTTGTTATAAATGGCTCAGGATTCAAATTAGGATTAAATAAAAAAATAGGATTTATTAAAAGAATATAAAGGAATAGAGGTAAGCAAACAGCGCTGGGTGCACCGGGAGTCTCTGCTCCACCAGGACGCACACCAGTTACATCAAGCAGCTGATTTTTATGCACCTAGACTAATACATATTCATTACTACTTCTAAAAAAGTAGATTATTATAATTAGCTTCCGGGGTCCAGTCCCTCCTACTGGAGCATGCGCATCAGTCTCCTCTGGGGGTCTCTAGGGGTCTTTCATGCTGAAGGCTCGTAGTCTTCCTCTCACCCTTTGTACTTACTCGGCACTATTCCAAGTTTATGGAACACTCTCTGTACACTCTCCGCAGGTCTTGTCTCCCAACCGTCCTTCAGCTTCTTTTTTCTTCCTCTTAATCTCTTGGCCCCCCTGGCCAGATACCAAGGATCCACATAGTATCCCATAACAGTCACTAGTTGTTATCAGTTGTTCTGAAACTCCCAGACATCAAACACAAACAGCTTTCTTATTTGACGCTTCACGAGTAATTAAAACATTCTTCCCCAGCCATTCACAGACACATCTATAGCAGTGTTAAGTTAATCTCGAAGAAGACAGGAAAAAAGGCTGTAACTGTTAGAAATAGAAGTCCGGAATAACAAAAGCAAACAGGTTCACAAATTTAAGGAGTGTTTTCTGAAGACTTGATAAATTGACTGGAATGAGGGGGAGACTGGGACACACTGCATCTGTGGTTCAAGAATTAAACTGCCAGTGCAGGGCCCAGAAGCAGACAGGATTCAAACAGAATTATTCTTTATGGACGCAAATTTATGGACACGAATTGGAATTGTTAAAACATTCCTCACATGACTCAATAAATCTAGAAAGTTACCAGGGAGGACTGTCGGCCTTTGCCCCTTTCTCTATTTATTTTTCTTTCTTTCTTTTTTTTTTTTTTTTCTTTCCAGATGAAAGTATGCTGGTTAAATATGTAATCTGAAGGGAAAGCAAACACTTTGATCTCTGCCTCAGGAGACTGTTCAGAGTGATACCAGTGCTTCTACAACAACTCCCCTCTGTGCCGACATTGAAAAGAAAGAATTCCAGGTAACCTAACCAGCCAATCCATACAGCACGTTTCAGAAGCCCAGGACTGCTACCCATATTCCTTTTTCTGGTTCAAAATACAAAAATATCTCATATCCATGGCCAAGCAGGTTTCAAAATGTCATTAACAACCTAACCAGTGTTGATTTAGTTCAACCAACGCTGAACTGGTATTAAACTGAATGTGTGGTAAGTAAATACTTCAGTTAGTCACATGCCAGCAAGTGCAGGAGGCATGTTAAAGTTTTTATAAGCATAGTACTCATCACTGTATGTTCAAAATGTTTGTCCTTGGACCATATTGGTCTGGCAAACCACACTCAAATCACAGTGGCTTATTATCTGACACTGATACATAATTATTCAAAATAAAATTTCCGTTTTCTTTTGTCATAAATTAGACTCGCGAAACATATAAATAATTTGTTACATGTATATTATTCATGACTAGATGACCATTATTTTCTAGTGCTTCCACTAGATATGGCACATGCCAGCTGTGGGAATAGAAATGTTGTTTTTGCAGAGTTACATTGTTTAAAATGAGGGAATGTGGTACTGAGATATGCTTACAGTGATAAGAAAGTTTAGCAGGCAACCTTGTAAAATACAGACAACCAGACTCCTTAGGACAATTAGGTGAAAATCACAGTGTCAAGTCAAGTCAGATAAGTGAAGAAACATTACCACTTCCAGCAGTAAAAATGTCAAAAGAAATTTGAAATTTAACAGGCCAGCAACTGAAGGCCATGCATTGTTTGTGAAGCATCAGATAGATTGTGAACCTGGATTACCCACTCAGTGGGGAAACAGGGGAGGGTCCTGCCATCAAAAGGTATATAAACTGTGTTTTGGAACTAGTAGATGCGCTCTCTCCTGCTTGTGGGGCGCCCGCCATTGCAATTGTGAATAAATTACTACTTCACTGAGATCCTCGCCTGAGCCTAAGTTATTGGCTACGGAGTGTTTCTCACAATTTGGGGGCTCGTCTGGGATCTAGTCACCTACTGGGGAGCCCCACCGCCGCAGCAGCAGGAAGGCATGCCCCGCTGATTTCAGCAGTCCTGTGCAACGACGGTGGCGGTTCTGCGGAAAGCTGACAGAGGGCCCGAGACTGGTTAAAGAGGCAGGATCCGTGAAGTAGTGGGGAAAGGAAGAAGGTAGTGATTAAGGAGGCATTGGGGAGGCATTGAGGAGGCATTGGGGAGGCAAGGACAATCCCCAGACATGGACTGTATATCTCGAAACAAGACACTGGAACTCATGATAAGGAAGCGGCAGACGGACAGAGAAACAAATGTAAGGACTATAAATCTCAAAACTGGACATTGGAATTCATTATAAAGATACAACAAATGGAAGAATTAGCAACAACCAGCTCTCGCAATTAAGAAACTTGCCAATTCAGCAGATTCCTGGCCAAAGGTGAAAAGTACACTGCGAGGAAGACTCGGGGTCTTCCTCCCAAAGACCCCTGCCCACGTCCCAAAGACCCCTGCCCACAATTCTTGGGAGGCTCTACGCAGGCGCAAGGTGCCAAAAGGCTAATTAGCATGAGAAGCGAGGGAAGGCGGGGATAGGTAATGCATATGTATAGGTGCTTGTAGAATATTGATAGATTGATTGTATAAATTCAAGACTGCTTTCCGCTTTGGGTATGCATGATAGGTGGAGAGATCCCCCGTGCATCCAGCGCTGCAATAAAGAATATACCACTTAAAGGAATTTCGGCTTCGATCTTTGAATCAGTAGGCACTCCGGGTTTTTTTTAAGAATCGATCCGGTAACTCTGTGCACAGACCAAGGTAAGAAATATTAAGTATTGCCTTGGGGGTCAGGTGATCTGGTGTATGGTAAGCCCTTGCACGGGGAAGTGCTGGCACTACACCAGGGGAATCTGGTGTACGGTAATCCTTGCACGGGGAAGTGCTTGGAAGTACACCAGAGAATCTGGTAAACTCAGGTGTGCGGTAACGCTGGCACGGGGAAGTGCTTGGCGGTACACCCCCATCTTTCAGTACGTTGGTGTGTGGTACACTGCAGAAGGGAAATTTCTGTAGCGCATACTGGCGAGGATTAGGAAAAATGGGAAAATATGAGTTCCAGGGGACAGGGAGATATCCCTGGGGGAGTGCCTACTAATAGTTCTTCCTGAGGAATGATAAGAAATTGGAAACATAATCCCAAAATTGGAGGGATTGTAAAAGAAAAATAATTCTTAAAAGGTTAAATATTGTGTATCAGTCTGGACAAAAGAACCAATTAAGGAAACAGCAGCATCTTGGCCAAAATATGGGTCTGATGAAAATTCAGGCTTTAAATTTATGTGTAAACAAGAAGATTCCTTTTTCAGAGAAGGAGCCAAATTATGCTCCCTATAATCTTAATATTGAACTGGTGGCAGCAGCAGTCACTCCAGGAAGGGAGACAGGGACTGTAATTAACACTGTCCCTAAAAAAGTATCATACCCTAGGCTCCGGCAAGAATTAGAACAAGGTAGAAGATATATTGAGAATTTTGCCTTCCCTGATACTAACAGTACTAACACTAACTGTGTATTCTCTTAGGTGAACTACCCCCTCCTCCTTACCAGCAGAGAGGTTAGGACTTTTAAGAAGGAGAGGAAGTCTTTACTCGAGGACCCCAACAGCCTAGTTGAACAATTAGACCAGTTCCTACGACCTAATTTATACTCTTGGGGGAGGGAATTATGTCTATAAGTATGTTGTTTACAGGGAAAGAAATGGGAATGATCAGGAGGAGAGCTGCTATACAAGAATGGGAAAGAGCTCATCCTCCAGGACCAGGGGTAATACCAGCAGGGCAGAAATACCCACTTGCCAATTCTGGCTGGAATAATAATAGTGTGCGACGCAGAAATCATATGAGAGACTTGGGGTCAGAATGAGAAAGTACTTGGGGATGAGACCTGAGGACCCAGTATCCCAAGGGCTCTTGAAAGTTCATTGTGTGATTAAAGCCTGGCAAAATATGCAGAAAATGCTTCAGAAGGTGGGGGGATGTAGTGAACTGACTGGGGGACCCTCCTGCGGGAGGCCCTGGAGGTGTGTGTCCGGAGGGGAGATAAGAAGGAAAAAAAAAAAAAGAGAGAGAAACTAATGGTATTGACAGTGCAGCGGGTAGTGAGGCAGAGGGTTGGAGAAAGAGGAAGAAAATCTTCAGGGGGAGTCAGGGCCAGGATGGAAAGGAGAAGAAGAGAGATGAAGGAATGGCAGGCAAAGAAGGCTGCCTGCGTTGTGGCCCGAGTCCTAGCAGAGACAGGCAGATAAGATGTTTTAAGTGTGGCCAGGCTGGCCACTTCGAATAGGAATATCTGGAGTGGAAGAAGGAAGAAAGAAGGAAAATGGGATGAAATATGCTATATTGATATGTTGTTTCAGTATGTTGGAGGGAAAAGGTATGGAATTAAGTTGGACCCTGACTGAGCCTTTGGTGCTGGTATTAGAAAAGTACAGGCTGGAGAAAGATAAAGGAAGTGTTAAAAGGATTGCTGAAGGTGTTAAAGGTGTGGTATGTAGTATTTAACAGAGCTGTTTGAAGTTGAATGAGCAGGGAAAGGGGATGTAGGCATTATCTAAGTAACAGTCTAGAAGTTTTGGTATATTTGCATATTTGCTGTGGTGTTTGGTCAGTTTCCCAAGCATCGGGGAGGGGGACAGGAGGGGGGAACAGCCTGCTCCACCAGGGACCTCTCCAGCGGCCGCAGGGGGGCTTTGGCTCCAGCGCCTGGAACGCCTCCTCCCCCTCCTTCTGCACTGACTTTGGTGTCTGCGGGGGGGGTTCTCGCTCTCCCAACTGCTGTTGAGCAGCAGGTTTTTGTTTGTTTCTTTGTTTGTTTGTTTTTGTGGATGTGCTCTCACAGAGGCATGGATTGTGTTGCTATGGCTTGGCTATGGGCAGCAGTGGGCCCCTTTGGGGCCAGATGAAATTGTCCCTTATCTGCCACGGGGAGGCTTCTGGGTTTTTCTCACGGGGGCTGCCACTGCAGTTTCCCACCCCCACACCTCTCACACCCCCCGAACCTTGCCATCAAACCCAATACACTGGGGAACAGCTAGGTCATTACTGACTTGTAAAGTATCAGGGATTAAATTAACTAATGAAACCCTAAAAAGTGATGGGGGCAGAAGGGGCTGGGATAACAGTGCCACTTTGGGGGGATACCAAGCTGAGACTAGGGGATAAAATGATCACTGGGTAATTATTGTATGTACCCAAGGCAGGGACTAACTTGTTAAGAAGGGATTTGACGATTAAATTGGGCATTCAACTAGTAAATTGTTAGACTGGAATAACAGTGTTATTAATGGAGTGCTCTCTGGCCCCGAGAGCAAACATACATGTATATTCACCTCTGACTGGAAAGACCCTGAAATGGGGGCGGAAGCAACAATATAGGTGGACAATTTTACCTCAGGGGTTTACAGGGCCACCTATCTATTTGGGTAAGTTCTTTAAAAAAAAATAAAAATAAATAAATAAAAATTGGAGCAATTACAACCTCACAAGGAGGTATTAATGTTAACAAATATGTGGATTGTTTTCTATTGTCAGGACAGGAGAAAAGAGTTGTGAAGAAAGCTACTAACAAGCTATTCAACTTTCTGGGAAAGTAGGGCTTGGAAGTATTGAAAAATAAATTACAATATGGAGAAAGAGAAGTCAGGTATTTAGGGCATCTGATGTCTGAAGGAAAACAGAATAAATGCAGAGAGGATTCAGGGAATTGTTGAAAATTAAGAAAGAACTAAAAAGTTTTAAAAGATTTTTTAAGGAATCGGGAGCCATGAAGTCTGAAGGAAAATCGATACTCCCTGATGGGAGAGAAATGCTGAATAAAGTGATAATGAGGCAAATATTAACTGTTTTACATCAGAAGAGTCATTGGGAGGTGCAAGCAATGTGTGATGTTGTGCTAAGAAAGTATGTCTGTGTAGGAATATACACTTTAGGGAAGCACATATGTAGAGGATGTACCATATGTCAAAAGGTAAATAAAAAGGTCTTCTGTAACCCATCTAGAGGGGAACGGGAGCCAGGGGTTTGACCTTTCCAAAGTATACAGGTAAACTTTACTGAGTTACTTGTTTGTCCTAATTGACCACGTGACTAGATGGGTGTAAGCTTTACTGCAAGGGTTAAAGCAGGCCTTAGAGATTGAGTGGGATTTTCACAGCCCCTGGCACCCCTCCTCTTCTGGGAAGGTGGAGCGAATGAATCAGACATTAAAGAAGCAATTAACTAAACTAGTGTTAGAAACCCAACTTCCTTGGGTAAAATGCTTACTCCTACAGGTTTAAACAGCATCAAGAAAGGATATTGGAATTTCACCATATGAGATGCTGTTCAGATTGCCCTATCTGGGCAGAAGGGATGAGATACCACAATTCAAAACAAGAGAGTTTTCTTAAGAACTGTATTCTGGGGTTGTCCTCTTCTTTGTCATCTCTCAGGACCTGTGGGTTGTTGGCTCAAACCCCACCTTTGGAATTCCCCATTCACCACCATCACCCAGGAAACCGGGTCCTGATTCGGACCTGGAAAGAGTCAACTCTGGCCTGAATGGGAAGGACAATTACTAACCACTGAAACAGCCATAAGAACTGTGGAAAAAGGTTGGACTCACTATACTCGAGTGAAGGCATCCGTCGACGCTAGTACCTGGGAAGCTGTTCCTACAAAAGACTTGTTGGAAGTTGAAATCGAAGAGAAAAATCTCATAATGGACTCTGAGCAGGATAAAAGCTTACAATTGTAATCCAACCTTTTATTTTCACAGGTAACTAACAACTGTGACTTGTGATTGAGAGAAAGGACAGACCTATAGCGAATTGCAGTGCTCCCAAGGGGGGGGTTGTTATAGTAGTAGTGTACATCTTATTTTTTGTATCGATAATTATTTGGAAACCTAAGGTTTAAGAATAATGACAGGGAAAAATCGATCACTAATTTTGTTTTTAGTGATTCTAGGCCTCAGAGAAGACCTCGGTCAATTGGTAACTTGGAAAAGGCATGACCAGATAATAGCAAAAACGGGATAGCCCATCAAAATATGGGTGACTGTGACAGAGGGTTATGTACCATAAGCCGTCACGTTTGATGCTTGTGAGGTGTTAGCTTGTGGAGATTCAGATGCCCAACGACAATTGACCAGAGAGAACAAATAACTGGGAGAGACCCAACAGCCAGATTGAGAATAGCTGTACGGAAACGATACTCTGCCATCAGAGAAAGGTAGAAACTCAAGGAGAAAACAGGAGAGAAAACAGGAGGCCCTCTGAAATGTGGCAGTTCAAACATTTGAGATTCAAACAGGGTATGGGGATGTGAATGCCTGGATAGAATGGGTCAAATATACCGTCCAGAGTCTCAACCGTAGCTACTGCTATGCTTGTGCCTCGGGATGACCGATTGCCCAGATAGTGCCCTTCCCATGGGGGTGGACCAAAGACTCCAAGGGATGTGATGTATGATTGCATTGTACCAAGAAAAGACTGCCTGGGGAAATGAGGCCTGTTTTGAGGCCTCTTTGCTGTTTCTTGCATGATAACAATATCACGGTTCCCCCTGCATTCTCTACAGCTATAGGTAACCATACAGCTTGCCTCTCACGGCAGGGTGTGAGTGCTACCTGGCATCTGGGAGAATTTGACTTGTGCTACCAAGGACTTGATGGGAAACTGCTCAAGACTAGAGATCCCCAGGGCAGATCTCTGGTGGTACAGTGGAGGGAAGATCTTACGGTCCACCCTACCATCTAATTGGGGAGGCACTTGTGCACTTGTTCAATTAGCTATACCCTTCACCCTGGCATTTGAAAGAGAAACATCACAAATACCCAGAAGAAGTAAAAGAGGCTTAGGAATATCATTTGATGACAGAGTATACATAGATTCTATTGGGGTACCTAGAGGAGTTCCGGATGAACATAAAGCCAGAAATCAAATTGCTGCAGGGTTTGAGTCACTGTTCTGGTGGGTAACAATCAATAAAAATGTGGATTGGATTAATTATTTCTATTATAATCAGCAGAGATTCATCAATTATACCAAGGATGTGATGAGAGGAATCGCTGAACAACTAGATGCCATCAGCAAAATGGCTTGGGAAAACAGGATAGCATTAGATATGATGCTCCCAGAGGAAGGAGGTGTGTTTGTGTGTGTAATACTGAGCAACCATTGTTGCACTCTTATACCCAGCAATAGTGTCCCAGATGGCTCAGTAACAAGAGCATTGCAAGGGCTTACCACCCTTGCCAGTGAATTGGCAGAAAAAGTAGGCATATTTACATCCTTGATCATAGTTGTAGGAGTTTTGACAGCCATTGGTTGCTGCATTATCCTCTGTGTAAGAGGACTGGTACAGTGGTTAACTGAAACCGCACTATTGAAACAAATGACCATGGAGCTACCACCTTACTCAGATAAGGAGATAATGAGGAGATGGAAAGCAAAGAAAGCAAAGAAGAAGAAGTCTATCAAATTACACCTTAGAGAAAGGTTTTGCAAAAATCAACAGTTTATAAAAAAAGAAAAGGGGGCAATTGTGGGAATAGAAATGTTGTTTTTGCAGAGTTACATTGTTTAGAAGGAGGGAATGTGGTACTGAGATATGCTTACAGTTATAAGAAAGTTTAGCAGGCGACCTTGTAAAATGCAGACAACCAGACTCCTTAGGACAATTAGGTGAAAATCACGGTGTCAAGTCAGATAAGTGAAGAAACATTACCACTTCAAGCAGTAAAAATGTCAAAAGAAATTTGAAATTTAACAGGCCAGCAACTGAAGGCCATGCATTGTTTGTGAAGCATCAGATAGATTGTGAACCTGGATTACCCACTCAGTGGGGAAACAGGGGAGGGTCCTGCCATCAAAAGGTATATAAACTGTGTTTTGGAACTAGTAGATGCGCTCTCTCCTGCTTGTGGGGCGCCCGCCATTGCAATCGCGAATAAATTACTACTTCACTGAGATCCTCGCCTGAGCCTAAGTTACTGGCTACGGAGTGTTTCTCACATGATTTCCCACAATTTCTGAGACTGAATATGAGTCATTTTATTTTCACTTAGATTGCAGTTTAGTCTCTGTAACCTGCTTTTGTGAGCAAGGCCTCAGAATAGGCGTACACCAGGATGCAGCCTAATGCAATTCAGCGTATCCAGCATCACTTGTTTTCAAATTGCATCTTTTTTTTCTAACAGGAGGAAGAGGTGCCAGGTAAGTGCCAAGACACAGCACAAGACCTGTGGTTAAGTCATCTCTACTGTCTGGCAGGAATGGTTTTTGTGGGTGAATGAATGCAAAAGTCATCTGTCCTTTTTGGTCCCTGGCAGACACTTTATTTTCCCAAAGTTTCTTAGAAGTGAAGCAGATTGTGATCTGAGCTTAAAGCTTGGGTCTGCTCTTCTTAGGGCATTTTACACCATTTTATTTTTTATTTTATTTTATTTTTTTTTTTTTTTGACAGGCTTCAGGACTTTCCAAACATGCTAGTTTCAGTGATGCAGTAAGTTCTTAATCCAAATGGTAGAACTGCTCTAGATAAGAATAGGTTCAATCCTTTATTAAATTTAACATTTAAATACAGAGACACTGTTAAAAGTAATCATAAATTACAAAGCCAAGCACTTCCTAGGAATGCTAGGGTTATGCTTGTCTTTCTGCATCTATTTTGTGCAATGCATGAAGCAAGGGATTTGGGAAGAATTATATAATTCATTTGTACAAAAGAGAATTTAAGAGATCAGATATTTGATATGAATAATACAAAATTTGTAATTATTTTTCTACGATATGCAGAGATGGAGAATATTTCTTTAAAGGGATAAATAAATTTTTAACTACCCATAGAACTTCATAGAAATTGAGTTGTGAACTTTGAACCTACAAGACTGAATGTGTTAGCCAGTGAGATGCTTTGGCTCATCTCTGTTCCTTCCATGAAGAGTTAGGAAACTCCTTCCCTCCCCCCCCAGATCCTTGGGCTTATACGGTCTATCCAGTTAGGTCAGCAGGTCCTTCTCTGAAAGCAGGAAACCATTTTGGCTTTCTCTAAAATATTCAGATTTTGGTGTTTCCTGCTACCAAGTTTCTTGCTAAAGTCATGGGAGGAGCTAAAGTGTGTTTTCCTAGGATTTTTTATTAATTGTGGAGAGAGATGAAAAGAGAAGGGTTTAGTTCATATTTCAGCTAAAATTTCATGGGCTTGAAACAGAATAACAAGCAAACAAAAATCTATTCCTTTGTCTAATTGTTGTGTCTCTCCTAATCCAAATTCAAAGGCTACACTGAAGCAGGGAAGCATCAGACATCAGCTCATACTTTTTTAATAGGCAGCTCCTAAAGAGAAGATAAACTGTCTTCCCTCCTCACAGTGCTGGCAGGCACCAGAATGGTGCTGGGAGAAGCTTGGGCCAGTGCTGAATCCTGTGATAACCCACACCAACAGGCGCATAATGTAATAGGTATGCATCACACACAGCCTTCTCAGCAAGCCTCTTCCAAAACCCCAATTCAGGGTATAAGCTGGACTGAGCCAGAGGATTTTCCAGTTTAATTATCTGCACAACAAACCATGTATTTGCAAGTTTGAAGTATTGTTCATAATGTTGCAAGTGGTCCTGGGTGATTTCTTAGCAACTGTTAAGCATTCGGCATTCACGCTCAGCTCTGTGTTTATCTAAGTATCTGTTAAAAGAAGTTGTTTCTCAGGCAAGAAGTTGTTCTGAATTTATGTAAAGTCTTGACTTGCACCGTCTCATGTGATTACTGGGTCGAAGGAATTCTTTGCTCTTAGGGAACCTCAGTGATTTCTTATGTTTTCTTCAGTTTTCCAAGTTTCATTTTCAGGAAAACAAAAGTGAAGTGGCCATGTTTTTTTTTTTTTTTTTTTTTTTGGCAGTAGTTGTGTTGTAGCTATGATGAACAGTGTAAGAGAATCAAGATATATGGGAGGAACTCTGGGGGCAGCGGTTTGCTTTTGTGACTTCCTTCGCAACTTGCTTCTCTGTTTCTAGCTCAGCTGGAACTATTTTCAAAACAAATGGCAATTGGTCCCTCAAATTAATCTTGTAAAATAATAGGTTTATTTTTAATTAATATGAATAAAAAAGTTCCAAGTTTTTACCAAAGCTGGAATTAAACCCAGGTTTCTATATTGGCAGAGCTCTCCATTCTCTGGAAAATCCCTCAATCCCTGGTGTTAACATCTGCTCTCAAAAGGATTATCAATTATGTATTTTTGTAGTACTTTTTGGTTTGTCACATTTAATAAAAGTGTTTTATAAGTGCCATATCATGTAGAGCCCGCGGCATCCAGTCAAAACCATGGTTTTGGTACCTGGCTTTTTTCACATTAGAAAAGAGTGTATTATTCATGAAAGAACTATATGGCATGGTACGGGTTTGGAGAAGGGGACACTACATCTCCTGTGAGCAGTAAGACCCGGGTTCATCCCAGCTAACTGAGGTGGCAAAGATCAAAGCATGGTTATCCTTGCTGATTCCAGAGCCGCAAGTAGCAGCCATGAAAGGGCTGCCTCTGTCCAACCCTGCGTCTCCTGCTCATAGCCTGGGCTCTGATAGCAAGGGGCAGTGAAGAACAGATGGAGCAGAGGGAACTGGTGGTGGTGGTGGTGCCCAGGGCTGTGAAATGCAGCTGGGAGATTTGCTGCTGCTGCCCCTTGTGCTTAGCAGCAGCAGGGTGAGGGAACAGTGCCTCCAGAAGGTGCCACCAGTCACAGAGGGACCTGAGGGTGGCTGTATCAACACTTCATGTCTTAAATGCCTGAAATTGGGTGGGTGAATAGAAGCCTAAACCAGTTTCAGCTAATTACCTCATTTGCTAGGTCTTCTGCAGCTAATTGTGCTTAAAAATAACTGACAAAGATGAAGTCTGCAGTCAAGTAACCGCACAAATATCCTGGTGTTTAAGGCTAAGGCCAAGCCCAGCCTTATGGCTATTTCAGCGCTTGCTGCATTGTTGTTTTAGGTATACAGAGCAGGTGCTGTGACACCACTGTAGCCAGTTCTGTGCTGTGGAGGGTAATTTCTCTGCAAAGAGGACGCAGGGGTTGTTTTTGACCAAATGGGTACTTGAACCGACTGAGAAGGAGAAGAGAAGATGTGTCATAAGCGTTAGGTGTTCGAATGTAAGTGCCAGTACTTTTTACAAGTGCTGGTACTTTCACAGAGCTTCATGCAGTGCTGTTGCAACCAAACAATGGGAATAGCACCAGGAAAGGTTCAACCTGCTTTATGAAGTGCTTGGATAATTTCTCTGAATTAAAAAATGCACTCAGTCCATAATGTGGCTTTGTGATTCTGTTGTATGCCAAGCTGCTTGGCTATTTTGAGCAGAACAAAAATGTTTTCAGGCTATAACAGAGAAATATGCTTGTTTAAATAACCTGGAATTCACGTAATTCCTGGGAGGCTTAAATTGTTTTCTCTTGTCTGTGGTCTGGGCTGTAGTGCTAGCTTCTGTTGTTGTGTTACAGGCATCACTGAAAGAGCCATGCTATTAGTTTTCTACTGTCACCAGGCATATACAGTGCGTAGCAGAGAGGTTATTTTAGCTCTGTAGGCTTGGGTGCTGTGTTGGGAAACATAGCTCTTCCTTTTGTCTTCAGATCTTGTTTGACTGCTTCATGGAGTATCATTATTCACTAGCTCACGTTCAGAAACTACATATGAAAGTATTTGTTTTATGATTACAAATCTGCAAAGAGAAAAATATTACCTACACGTATATACAGTCAGTCTAGCTATATGGAATGTAATACGGTGTTTGCCAATGGGTTGCTTTCACACCATCTGGCCTGAAATTTAATGGATCTACCGTGAGGTACTTTGAGGAAGAATATTTGCTTACGTGAACTATACAGCTTGGTATGTGTCTTGGTGCTGCTGGTTGCCAGGCATTATCTAGGCTGGTTTGAGGGGAAATTACATGTGCTAGACAGAAAATGAGTAAGACTGCTCTCTGCTCTGAATTTTTCTCCCTAGTTCTTCCTGGGATTAAAATTAAAACACTTTAAAATATTCAGCCCTATTACCTAAAATTATGCAGTCCGTTCTTCATCATGACTGGGACTTTAGAAACTGAAGCAATTCACGGGAGAGTAGTAAGAACTTTTATATTATCTCTTCTTTTCCAGATGAACTGGGCCAGAATAAATAGTCTGCATGCAGCTCTGAAAAGCCAGCTTGTTTCAAGGGATCCTTCCAGCTGCAGGCAATTAATGTCATCCACACTAACGAGCTGCCGTTCTGTGAGAGCTGGGCTGGGTCCATCCTGAGGGTGGCTGGACATACTCCAGTGCTGTGCTACAGTGGGAGATACAGGGTAAGTGCTATATGGAGCTAGAGTTGAGAGCCTGGAGATGGGCAGTTTATTTACAAAAGACTTATGATTATGAATACTTCTTAGTAACACTGAAAAGGTTACAGGTGTTATGAAACAAACATTTATATCCCATCGTTCAAGAACCTAAGATGATGTTTTTATGCTGCCACTGTTCATGAAAGTACAACTAGATTCCAACAGAAATACTGCTGCAGCTTTTTCTTTCTGTGACTCAGAATGTGTCTCCTGCAGTCATTTGTCAGAAGGCTTACCACTGGCATGTAAAGGTTGCCTATACCAAGGTTTGTAGTGAAATACAACTTCTGCTACTTCTGACAAATGGGCTTCATCCACTTTGTTCACCATGGCCTTGTTTAGTAAGCATCTGTCTGTGCATAATAAGCAATGCCTTAGTTACAGAGTAATCCATGCTCTCCAGAGACAGAGTTGAGTATTTTTGGCTCTGGGGTTTCTTCCTTCTTTCTCGCATCTCCTTGGAGAAAACTTGCCTGTATGATGAATGCTTTTTTGTCATCCTCATTTTAATCATTGAATTCTCTTTCATCTAATATTGTCACTTGGCACATGCGTAATAATTTTAAGGTCCAAAATACTGAAAAAACTTGCATTTGTAATGTTCATTGTGTCTCCAAATTGCTACATCTTTGACTGCACTGTTCATAGTACCTTGTTACTCGGTTTATATTGAATCTAAGTAAAAATATAATAAACTGAAATTGAATGTCATTGATAAACAGCTGCAGAGTACCATGTTTAAAACCACTAGTGACTGTTACGTTCCCCTTCAAATTATTTACTTCATTTCTATTTGTGATTAATCAATAAATTAATCAATGCTTAGTTATATATTACCCAAGAAGAAAGCAACAGTACAAATTAACACTGAGCCTAGATGTGGTCAAACAGAATTCTGAATTACTTAGAGGCAGCTGATGAGTTTTAGCCACTCTTGTTGCCTAGCAGGATAACGTTCTGCATTCCTGATGATTTATAATCACTCCATGTTTACATTTTTTTAAATTTATTTATATAAATATATATTTTTATGGCCTTAGAAGAGGTATCAAACTTTGAAGTGTTTAATGTCACTGAGAGAGAGATGATTAAGGAATTGTCAGAACTCTGTGCTAATTTTCTGTAAATACATCCTTTAACTCACAGCCTGTGTTGCCAGCAGGGTTCCTTGGAGATACAAATCCTCCTCTGAGCACGTTTAATAGTGTGAAGAGCCAACAGGACTTGCGGCATTTCAGGCAGGCCCACATAGTGGGAATAAGAGTAGTGCTGTGGTAAAGTGAGCGAAGGTTGCAGGCCACAGTCTGGCCCGCTCCTTGTTCCTGCTGCTCTCCTGATGTGGACCCCACAGCCAGCAGGTGCTGTGAGTTGGTGGCAGAGGTTGGAGGAGAGTGCTGTGGTCCGCAGGTGGGACGGCATGGGAGCAAAGATGACTGAAGTATCAGGAGATTATGAAAGGTCTTGTCAGGAGTGGGAATAATATCCCACGTATGGGGAAGCAAAGGATGAAGTGGAATTATGTTCACTTTTTAATGTCACACTCTACCAATAAATACTCTAATTACTAGTGACTGTCATTGTGGGTAGTTAGGGGCTGGCAGCCGGAAGATGTCGCGATGTACGGAAAGGTGGAGCCCCTCCCTTGATGGGCAGTAGCGCGTGGTCTGTGATGTAAGCAAGCGGAAGTGACGCTATGGGCCTCGGCTATATAACCCCATGGGACTCGACAATAAACGCCATTTGCCATCCACCACATTGGTGTCTGTGAGCCGATGGACCGAGCGGCCTGGGGTTGGTCGCCGTGCCGTTCCTGAACCAGGTCGCCACTGCCCCCTGAAGGCAACAGTCATACACTTGTCCCTAGTCAAGTAAGGGAGCTAGCAGGAGAAACAGTGATGGTAGGTAGTTCTGCCATCCTGACAGAGGTGTAAGAAAATGATCCTTGAACTCACATGTGGGGAATTGGTATTGTCTGGAAAGAATATTTGTAAAAGTATAATAATAATAATGAAGGAGCACAGATAATCAGCCTGGAGAAAAGGAGGATCAGGGGCGACCTTATTGCTCTCTACAGATACCTTAAAGGAGGCTGTGGAGAGGTGGGGGTTGGCCTGTTCTCCCACGTGCCTGGTGACAGGACGAGGGGGAATGGGCTTAAGTTGCACCAGGGGAGTTTTAGGTTGGATCTTAGGAAGAACTTCTTTACTGAAAGGGTTGTTAGACATTGGAACAGGCTGCCCAGGGAAGCGGTGGAGTCACCATCCCTGGAAGTCTTTAAAAGACGTTTAGATGTAGAGCTTAGGGATATGGTTTAGTGGGGACTGTTAGTGTTAGGTCAGAGGTTGGACTCGATGATCTTGAGGTCTCTTCCAACCTAGAAATTCTGTGATTCTGTGAATATTGAAGAGAATGCTGTTGTGTAGCTTGGGTAGGAGATGCAGGTAGCTACAAAAGGCTCTTGTGGCTAGGGAAGAAAACAGATGCCATACAACTTGGAAAGGATGCAGGAATCCATTCCACAAGTAGTACGTGCAGGAAGGAAATAGAAAGGAAGGAAATAGGTATACCAGTCCATTAAAATATTGTCTGTCCTAATAAATCTTTGTTCCTTACAGACAGCATTCCGCGTGTCTTTTCTGCGGGAAGTTACATTTCCAAAGCAAAGATAACATGATTCCCCTTCTTCCTTTCCCCCAGTTTTAATACTTGCTGTAGCTTTGCAGATTTCTGGCAGGGGATTGTTTCGTGTTGGTATTTACTTTGGTAGTGTGGGTTGCTGCCTTTTTTTTATGTTTGTTGGGGGGGGGGGGAGAGGGAGGGTGACGACATTGCCTGTTATGAATAGTGTTAGTAGTATCTTTACATATTTGTGACCAGGTTTTGTAACTCCAAACCAGCTTTCTGGTATTCAAAGAAGTTCAGACTCAGACCTTTGCATTATACTCATGCTGTCTGCTACCAAACTCTGCCGTCAGGTCTCTGCTGTAGCAGTGCTTAAATACAGGACTGGAACCAAACAGGATGTTTTGATGGCTGATTTATTTAGGCTGATCTATATAGTTTAGAAACATAGGCAGTTCTATATATGGCCCAAGTCTCTTGCATGTTTGTCATAGGCAATGGTTACATGCACTTCTTTTGCTTGTCAGGAGGACACTACAGTGTGAGTTCTGCGTAGTCGTGGCCTGATCTTGGGCACCAAGTCATGCTTTTAGGCAATGACTGGTAGAACTTGGCTTCACTCAATATAAGCAAATTTAGAGTTTACATCTGTGTGTTGTAGGATGAAACTGCATCTCTCAAAACACATTCCAGCATATGCTGCTGCTGAAAGTTGTCATTATAAAATTGAGTTTTGCATTTTCTTGTTTTTGTTTATTTATTTATATATATATATATTATTTTTTTTGACCCTGAAAAACCTTCCTCTTGGATAAAGGAATCTCATTTTCCATCTAAGATGAAGCATTGGTTTGAAGAAAACTCCGTGTTAGAAAGTGGAGCTGAGTTTAAAAGACAGGGCAATGAGTTGTAGAGGAGCAGTGTGTACTGCATGCTGCACTGACATTACTTGGCAATTCATAAAAGAGGCAGGAGAATCTACAGCTGTGTATGTGCAGTTGGTCCTTAATCATTAGCAGTGACTTGTCTTCAGCTGAGAAAATAAATCTGTTTAAATTATATCACCTAATAAATATACTGAATGCAACAGATTGAAGAGTTCTTCTTTCTGTTGAAAAAAAAAAAAAAAGATAAAAATGTTCAGTTTCTTTTCAACCCAAACTACAGGTGCATCTGGCTTGTTTGCAATTTTGTGGAGGGTAAGAAATATTTATTTTTGTGTGGACAAGCACTGGGCACTCAGGCTCCTCTCAGCTGCACGACCTTGCAACCCAAGCAGCAAAACAACAGATTCTGCATAGCTGGTAGCTGGAGACAAAATATGCTTACTGGCATGCAGGTTACAATCTACTGGGAAGATAATGGGGTGAGCAGTTTGGTCTCTGGACTTGGGTGGAGTCTGCTTTTGCTGTTAAGCGAGCAGCCAGGTGACTTCAATGGTTGTGCTCTTAGACAGAGGCATGGTCACTGTTTTACAGGCACAGCTCCTCCTGTTACACATTCTGTGGTCTGACACCACAGGAACCAAGCCTTCAGAAGCGTGGTGTGGCAGAAACATGCTCTGACATATGCCACAGAAGATAACAAGTGGTGCAGTTTGCAAAACAGCATACAAGAAATGACCAGGAAGAAAGTAAACAAGAAATGACCAGGAAGAAAGTAAACACCTACAAAGGCATTTCCGGGTCTCTTGGAAGACTCAAGGCAGTCCTGTTTCATGAGATCTCAGGCTGGATGGTGAGACAGGAGAGTAGCGGGGCACTATGTTATTTAGTCTAACCCTCAACCTGATGTCTTGGCCTGTGTCTTAACATCCTTTGGATGGCTTCTCTTTCTCTTGAACTGAAGCATGTGGCTGACTACCACTCTGTTTCCCATATATCAAAGGTAGGCACTGTGATAGGAGGCCAAAGGGATCTTGCTGACTCCAGTAATCAGGACTTTCACAGTGGATAACTGTGCCTCTACCATTTCTGTTGCTGCCTAAGGCTTGTCAAAGGCTGCTCCAGCACCAAGTCCGAGATGACAAAAGCAGAGGGTTTCCCCTCCCCAAGTGGCATGCTTTCACAAGGATCCTTCACACACTTCAGTTAGTGCTGATCTAGTACTTTTGTTGTGAGCTTTAGTAATCTTCTGAGGGTCTAGCTGCTAGCAGTGCTGTGGCTTTTCACTTAAGAGGAGAACATCTAACCCTGTGTTTTGAATGGCTGAAGTACAAGCTGCTGCTTGAGTCCTTTTGGTAGGATTTGGATACAGATTGTTCTGATAAAGTGCTAGAGCTGTATCTTTTTGTACTGTCCTAGTTCTCAGATGGTAATTTTATGTAATTCAAATGAAAAGAGATGCTGTGATAATTTCTAATTGTTACCCATGAAGCCTATTTGCACAGCCCTGGACACCCAAATAGGGCAGCTTTAACTAATATATCCTGCAGTTCTCAATGAATCATTTGTATTAGAGTTTGCTGTCATGTAGTCTGCTGAAGGAGCAGAATTGCAAGTAAAGCATTGTCAGTTCCAGTCCTGGCAGCCTGGTTATCACCCATCAGTTTTTTACTGTGTAACTGATAATTCAGCAGGTTTTGCTGAAGAAAGAGATTTTTTTCAGTTGCACTGAGATGTCATAAGTGCTTCAGGTAACGACAGCTAAAAGCATCTACTGTGCTTGTACTGAAGCAAAGAAAAGCACTTTTTTCTTTCTTTTCAGGCCAGTGGTTCCCAGAATAACAATGTATGTTTGAACACACAGCCTCATTTCTGTAAGGGGATATTGCAGCTTAAATGTTTAACACTAGGGTTCTGTAAACTCCAGCCTCAGCACAGGGCTGTTGCTACCAAATTAAAATAGTCCAGGAACAGCCTGTTAACACAGCAGTGTGCTTATCAATAAGAAAATTCAGCCCCTCCTACTCTAATGCCAAACTGGTCAGAACTTCTTAGAAGAAAGAAAAATCTCTGAATCTATGCAATATTTCACATCTGCATCCGTTTGCTCCCTATAGGAAGGGGCAAAGTAAATGATACCAGACATGGATGCTTCCTCATGCACACCAGCTGTCTCCTGCTCTGCAATATCGCTCTCTTCTGACAGACTCATTCCATAAACTCTTGATTGTGGTGGACAGCAGCTTGGTGAGCATCTCACAATCTCCCTCAGTCTCACTAGTCTGAATTTGGCAAATTAGTAAGTCTTTGGAGCAAACTCATGTCTGTTATTAAATCAGTGAAAACTTCAGTGAACTTTTTTTACACCTGCAATTTTTTACACATTTTTTACACAATCAGTGAACTTTTTTTACACCTGCAATTTTAAAACTGACTCTTAGAGCAATGAAAGTTAATTGTTACCTTTGAATTTTTACTATGCTGTTAGGACTATTAAAAACAAAAATTATGGCATGGAGAAGAAGAAAAAAAAAGTATGATATCTAGCCTAAAGTTTCTTTTTTGTCCTCTGTTCTTGCCTCATTATATAATAACTGACCATCAGAGAGGTGTTCCAGTAACATCTGCAGTTGCACCTTTGTTTTCCTTAATCAAGCAATTTACTGTATCCACTGATACAGTATAATCAACCTGTGTCTTTGGCAGAGCAGCACTGGAGAGCTGAATCTGAAGCCCCTGCAACTTTACCACTTCCGGAGATGCCTGCAATTGAGCTTCATATGTACAAAGTGTTTCGAGATTCTTGATTATAATACCCAAGGGGTTTATCTTGTACAATTTCTGAAATAATAATTTCAAATACACTGAGTTGTTGTTTTTTCCAAAATGAAAGCCTGAACACAATAGTTCGAATTTTATCCATGTTGTAGCAATAAAAAGACCTGGCAGAAGCTGGTACAGGTAGAAACAGATTTCTGATCATACCCTGCTGTACTCAACCCTTTTGTTGAGGCAGGTACAGGACACAGCAGTAAGGAAACAAATTCCCACAAATTCGGCTTTTCCCACAAAGTTTTTTCATCTTTTCCACAATAACTAATTCATCCACATTAAGTGGGACCCTTTCCATTACCCCCAAAAGCAATTAACAATTGAACTTGCAATGAAGTCTGACCTAAACCACACTTTATTATTTAGCACCATCTCTGAATACCAGATGGAGCTCTTTCAACCATTTTTGCTTCATAAGCATTTGGGGATGACAACAGATCTTAAAAGAAAAGCCAGAAATAGGCTTGAAAAAGCTGGAATAAATAATTTTGCTTTACGTCTTACATCCAGAATCAGTAAGTTGATTCATTATTTTAATAAAATGATAACCTGTAGTTTCTTAGTAGGCTTGTGGTAGGATAGTGAGAATAGAAATGAAATGCATCTCCAGAAGTTTCCCTAACTTATCTATTTTAATTCCATTTTCTTAGGAATTGCTCATATTCATAACTACTCTGAAAAATATTGACAAGCTGACATTTAATTAAAAAGTACGCAGCATTGCTGTTATTCCATTGCATGGGGAAATTAAATGCTGATTTCACACTCATTTAACATTGGTTTTCCAGCCTGCTCTTGTAATTGACATTTCTGCCTTTCCTCTGGGTATCTAAAGCCAGTATCTGAACCCATCAAGTTTGGACATTCTAGAACAATGTAGGCATATTCCAACTCAGAAATAAATTAATAGAGAATATATTAATAGTATCAGACACAATTATAGGTCTGTGCATATGGATTTATAGAAGGGGAGAAAACACAGCGCCTGGTTTGCTAGAGCAACTTTTGATCTCATTTTCAAAGTTCTTAGAATAGATGGCATACTGATATTGTTGTCAACAGTAACCAATAACCTCATGGAGCAGTGTAACTTCAGATAAAATGAAATGCTGAAGAGAATTTTGTGTGCATGAGTAAAAGCTGTTTTTTCTTTTTTCTTCTGATTTTTTTTCCCATTGCACACTGTGTAAATCGGTTGTCTGTGATTGAAATGGAGAGAAGACATTGCATTGACACGTAGTTCCCACTTTGGAGATGCAATAATTCATGTACATATATGATTCATGCAGATTATATATTGTATAAATGTGATATAAGGTTGCTGGGTGATTTGGGGGTGCCCTCAGGTTTTGTATCTTTAAAGAACAAATGATGTTACTTCCATCTCTGCATATGATTTTAAAATTCATCTTTTTCCTTTTGTATTTGTAATGAATAACACTAATAAATAATGGACGACCCATAACATTTGCTCAAAACACAATAATCATCCTCAACAAAAGAACATCCATGTTCCTTTTCTCACTGATTCACCTTGTCTTGCAGTTGTGGACATGGCTTTCCCATGTAATTTGCTGGAGGCCAGGTTTGTGGGTTCTCTAGGTGAAGGTAATTAATCGCATTTTAACAGTGGTAGCATTGCATAGTGGAATTACCTCTGTGAAGGATTTAAGCTTTTTTTGTCTGATATTGCAAAGCGTTTTGCTATATCAGTTCCTTTTGGACGCAGTGTGTGCCATCTTGTGGACAAGGCACGCTATGTGAGAATCCTTGATACATTTAAAGATTGGCGTATTTTGGGTGTATATCATAAAATTGTTTAGTGCAATATGTAAAATAGTAGAAGTTTGTAGCTCAGTGCAATAAAACCCTCTTCTGGGATGTTGGTTTGGTAATTGAAGTTACTTGAGTTGGCTTGATTTCCTTAATTCTGAGGAAGCAGAAATTCTTTTGCTAGGATGCGAGTTACTTGCTACCATTTTTGAAATTATCAAATGTAAAATTCTTTTCTATTTTCTTCTTGAATTAAATGTAATGACCTAGAATTATGTTAATCTGGGAACAAACCAGAAATAATCCTGAGAAACATCTGTTGAAGCAGCATAATTGCTACATGCTAATAAAACATTAATAAAAAGTAAACAGTTTTAGAAATGTCTTTGCTATGAAAGCAAAAATATTCTTATCAGAGATATAAGTGACTTCTACAAATATTTGTTATATAAAGTTCATTTATCACTAGTCTTTATTGACCTATACTAGTTTATTTGGTGCTTCCTTGGTGGAAAGCAAGTGACAACCCTTAAGATGGTGCTCAGTGACTAGAAAGTCCTTTCCAAAAGCAATAGGGATTTGTTTTACAGAGAAGATTGTAAAACCCCAACATTTGTCAGAATATGATGCTTTCTGAAGTAGATTCCTTCCCTTTTCTTGCAGAGATCACTGAGATCAACAAATCATGTCCTATAAAAGTCCTTTAGTGGAGCTAGCTTGTTGTCTGTTTTTTCTAAAATTTAAAATAAGGTGAATTTATGGTGAGTGTTTTCAAAAACAATTATTTAAAATGCTTTAGCATAGATGGCTGCAAAAGTGAAGTTTTTGCTGTTAATTTAAAAGTAGGATTCTAACAGGAAAAAGCCTCAAATAAGATGATTTATGTGAAAATGTAATTTGGAGTCAATCAAGCAATTTTGTTTTACAAAAGACTTATTTAAATTTGATTTCATGAATGAAAATTGCTGGACAAATAAAGTAGTATCAAGCAAATTCTCATTAAAGAAACTTTAAAGGTCATTGTGCTGATGGTCTGCAGGTAAGCAGAGTCATTTCTAGCTGCAGAGTGGATGTTCTCATTAATTGGTCATGCAGAGATACTGGAAAGGTGGCTGATTAATAAGTTTTCCAACTGTTCCTCTATAACAGAATTAGTGCTACAGAGATAAAAGCAGCTTCTGCTAATAGGTTGTTGCCCAGCATTGCCAGGTACATCTGAAGTACTGAAAGCTATCGAGCAAGTGGCAGAGCAGCTGGTCCAGATGGCACTACTGTTGAGATATATGAATGTGGGGAACCTAAGCTGGTAAGGAAGCTCATGACTTACTAAACAAACATGTAGAACCAAAAACTAGTGCTGCAATAGCTGAAGATACTAACATTGCCCATCTATATGGCAAGAAATGAGGTCACTGTGTGATAATTATAAAGGGCCTGTACCTGCTGACCGATGCTGAGAGCTTCTTTATGAGCTGGACTAAATTGAGTCAGGAGTTTGCAGAGAAACCATTTATTTTTAGTTACTGGAGATTCTGTTCTGGTTGTGTCACTGATTACATGATCTTGCTGTAGTGAAAGATCCAGAGGAGCTTTGGATAGAATCACAGCGTGGCTGAGGTTGGAAGGAGCCTCAGGGTCCATATGTTCCCTCCTGCCCCAGCAGGGCCACCCTGAGCAGGGGGGCCAGGCCCATGTCCGGGTGGCTTTGGGACTGTGGAGTCTCCAAGGAGGAGACTCCACAGCCTCTGTGGGCAACCTGGGCCAGGGCTCCAGCACCTGCACAGCACAGAAGTGCCTCCTGGTGCTCAGAGGGAGCCTCCTGTGCTCTGGTTTGTGCCCACTGCATCTAGGCCTGGCCCTGGGCACTGCTGAGCAGAGCCTGGCTCTGTCCTCTGTGCACCCTGCCTTCAGGGATTTGTAGGCATCAGTGAGATCCCCCTGAGCCTCCTCTTCTTCAGGCTGAGCAGGCCCAGCTCAGTCAGCCTCTCCTCACAGGAGAGATGCTGCAGTCCCTTCATCATCCTTGTAGCCTTATGTTGGACTGTGTCCAGTATGTCCATGGCCCCTTGTACTGGGGGGCCCAGGACACAGGACTCCAGGAGTGGCCTCACCAGTGCTGAGCAGAAGGAAAGGATCACCTTCCTCCACCTGCAGGTAACACTTTGCCTAATGCAGCCCAGGAGTCCATTCACCCTCTTTATGGCAAGGGCATGTTGCTCGCTCATTTTCAACTTAGTGTACACCAGGACTCTCAGGTCTTTTTCTGACAGGCTGCTTTCCAGATGGGTGGCCCCCAGGACATCCTGGTGCCTGGGGCTGTTCCTTCCCAGGTGCAGGACTTGCATTTGTAGAAATTAGGTTGTTGGCTCAGTTCTCCAGCCTGGGCAGGTCCCTCTGGATGGCAATGCAACCCTCTGGTGTATTAGAATCTATGCATACAGCAGATCAGTCAGCTCTCAAAATCCCAAAGTGCATTCAACCATCACATGCGAGGGTTTCTGGTTCACTTATTTTTATTACTGATGTTTGTAAGGATATTCAGTTGTTGACTGATTGCCCTGCACATCACAAAGGATTAGTCTGAAAAGACAGAAGATTCATTTCAACTGAGGAGTGTTCTGCACATTTGGTGTCCATATGTAACAAGCTACTGAAGATAGCCAGCAAATTTGGTGAAGAGCTCTCTTAACATTTAAGAATGAATGATAAGATTGTGTTTCACCATAATCAGTCACCATTTTGGTTAAATGGGTATAAATCTCCCCATTGCTATCACTGTTTTAGCCTGCAGTTATGATGCTTGTGCTGATTTTGTGTCCAGATGGTGAGATTTCTGGTTTGCTGCTTCCTGCAGACAAACAGTATCTAATGAGAAGATAAGATATCTGAATTGCTGGAACAGGAACTGACAACCTTCCCAGCTGAGTGTTGGCCATTTAATTTATATATGGACTTGAGAGATTCCCTGAAACACCTTTAATGAAGGCACTGCTGCCAGAGGTGGGGAATTGAAATATTAAATATTATCTCCGAGGCATTCTTAAATAATGTAACAAGAGTTATAACAGCTGGCAACTATAAGCTAAGACAGAATTTAATAGCAATAATTTCATATTTGCTAAATCCACAGCAGTATTACTAGAACTAAGTTCAAATGTGTGTAGCATGGAGAGGAGCACAAGAAAAATGCCTTTCAGCATCCACCTTTACATGTAATGTGTATGGTTGATGCTGGACCAGAGTTGCAGAGAAGTGGATATTCGAGGCCTTAAGTCTCATTGGATAATTATGAATTTTAGCAACAAAGTCTTAATATCTGTCTGTGTTTCTCAATCTCTTGCCTACAACCCAACAAGGCTGTAATAATTCTGACATCCAGACAGCAGTTGTATGAAAGATTTTGATGTCAGAATTGTACATGGGAGAGTACTGTGCTATTCCTTACTCACTTTAGATCCACAGTTTGATCAAAGCAATGCATTAACATAAATGGCTGCTACTGTAAGTAAAACAACGCAATGCTCAAATGTAAGTAGATCAGTTGTTTCGGTCATCAGAAGTAACATGAGCCAGCAGACCTGGTGTACAGCCAAGATGCTACCAGCAGCTTGGCCAAACAGCAGGAACAGTGAGAAGATGTGATTTCTGTGCTGCTTTGTTCAGGAGTAGCATCACAACAGTTGAAATTGTGCTTCAGTTCTGCCTGCAGGAAAAATAATCATGCAGCTTTATTTTTAAGTCATATCCTTCCTGTACTCTGTCAGAGGAGTGGAAAGATGAATTTGAAAGTTAAAGGTTTGGAGAATTTTCCTCTCTGATTTCTGATGACATTGTTTGTTAGTCCATCAAATAATGGCTGATTTAATGGGGAGAGAGCCAACACTATTAAATATAAAGATTTTCTTATCATAACAATTTTCCTTTTGGGTACCTGTACTAGGAGAATCACTACTGGCAGTGAATGGTTCTCCTTGTCATTATTTACAGGAGGTGTTCTGGGAAAAATAAATGTATCATTCCCTCTTTTGACATCACATCACTGTGCCACTTTCTAGGGGAGATTATATGATTTACAGGCTTGAATGTTTTACTTCAGCGCAAAATAAAGTGTTTTGCAATCTGGCAGCTGTTATAAGCTGTAAGCATGATAAAATAACACTATGGGAGATGGAAATTAAGGAGAAAGCAGCAGTAAAAGGACAGCAGAGTATTAATATTAGATTTGGATCAATCTAGCGGAGCTGTCACACAATTCTAACTGTGGAGGATCACTTGCAGTTTCAGACTAGCTGTGCTATTTTCTGTTTCATTTAAGAAACTCAGTGTTTCCAACCCTTCATAACCATGTTGCCCAACATATTACCAGCTTTCAGAGAAGTGAAATAAATCATTATCCTATTCAGTCATGCTAGGCCAGGCACGTACAATGAGGAGGGTGTATACTTGGAAGAGAAGGAAAAGCATGGCAGGAGGATAGCAGATGCCTGGTGTCAGGAGCTGCTGGGATACCTTCCTCTAAGGTGGCCTCACCAGAAAGGTTGACAGGCTGTGGTAATGTTCTGTGGAGGTGGGTGAGGCACAGGGTGAAGAGACCTGACCTGAGAGCAGTTCAAAAGTTCAAAACTTTTAGGACAGTTCACCCTTTTCATCCTGTTGGTTTCCAGCACCAGGGGAAGTGTAAAAGACACTGGAAGAAAATGGGAACTGAGAAATAAGACAGCTTTACGCAAGATAATGTGTCTGACAGCTCACTTGAAGCTACCACTTATCTATCATATGAAGGTGTTGTTTTATTTTCTCTATCACTTCCACGTTGGTATGGAGCAATACTCGTTTTGACGCATTAACTTCAGCAGTGAGATCATCAGTCACAGGGTATTTCTCCTCATGGAGCAGTTCCTGAAAGGGAGGGTGTATTTGGGGTTCTCTGTTGTCTTTTTCCCTCGTCCTGCTGCCGTGTATAGAATTTATTTGGGGGTAACTTAAGCTGAAGTTATTAATGCCCAAATCAACATTGCAAAGCAGTGTGCACTCAGTGAACCCACTTCCTGGCAGTCTTCAAACCACAGGTCCGCTTGTTTCCCACAAACACACTGCACCGTGCTGTCAGATGAATTTGGCACTCAGAACGCAAGCCTTCAGTAACGGCACATATTGGTACACTGTTGGTTAATACTCACCCAAGCAGAAACAATATCTAGGCCTTTCTCTGCAAATTGATAATTACTGCATTGTTAGCTTTGAATTACTTTAATTATCGTTTCTATAGCATTGCATGAAAGGAAGTCTATTATGGCAGCACTTGGCTGTAAGTATTGTAGATATTTTTATGTGTATATGTTGTAAGAAGTAGCTTGTGGAATAAAACCAAACTCATCAGCAATCAGAAAACAAGAACATTGCTATAGATTGGGTTTTGAAAGTGACAAGCTCTTAAACCCCGAGCTAGAAATCAAATTACATAATTGCAATTTGTACTATGGTCCCCTCTCCCTCTCCCTGTCCCTTTCCCTCCTTTTTTTTAATTTTTTTTTTTTAGCGCTGATACATTATTTCTTAAATCAGATGAGACTATTAGCTCACCAGTTGAACATTAGACAAAATGGGGGTGGCATTTGTAAAGATGTGTGCTTGTCTAAAATATATTTTCCAGAAAGTCATCCAAATTTGTCTGGAAGTAGTCAAAAGACGTAGAATCTCACAGAATCTCATACATCTTTTGTCAGTTTCTTCTAGTGGCTCATCAGTTAAGTGTTGAATGGAAAACAAGTCGTTAACCATCCCAGCTTTGACCTCTGAACATAGCTTTTTACTATACTTTTCTCTTTGATTAAAAAGCTCCTTACCCCCGTACCTTCCTTCTCATAATTCAGTGAGTGCTTTTAGACAATAATTTTCTAACCTTGAAGAAATTTTATTATTCCATAATTAAGAGTAAATACACAGAGTAAATACTGATCTTCACGTCAGTATTGTTTAATTAGGGAGAAACGTAAGAAAAACCTGTGTATTCCATATGCTGATTATTTTGACAAATATGTACAATAAAACTTGTTTAATTTAGTTTACTTCCTAGATTTTTTAATCAAAATTCTTTAGTAGTAACAACCTAGCAGAACAGTATTTTGATAATGTAAAGAAAAAGGTCAAGACAGGAAGAGATTGTGTGAACTTATTTAAATAATTACAGGAAAGGCTAACAAAACCGGAGAGGATTTATATTGGCATTATGCACAAAATAACATTAAAAAGAACTTAGCTCACAGGTGAGCTAAATGACCTGTGAGGTTCATGGAAAAGATTTAGAATTAGTAAAATCAGTGCTAAGCATCTATCAGTTTACTTAAAATTCAAACTCTGCATTCTCAGGCAGTCAGCATTCCCATTGGCAGAAGCTTAATTTTGATTAAGTACCATTTGACATTACAAATGTAAGTAATTTATTCTTCATTGTCATTGATCCTATCTGGAAGTTCAACCCCTGGGGGCTTTGAGATATTCTTTCAACCCATTGATGCTTCCAATAGTGAATGATGTAGAAAGGACCATTTTGGATTTTTGGTTTCATTTGGTTCACTACTTTGAACACAAATCATTCAAAATATTTGCTGTCCTTGGTGTTGCACTTCTAGATGGCACTGCTGTATTGCTTTTATTTTCTAATCCTATCAAACTTACCTGTTTCTCTTTTAAAATATTTATATAGTGAAATGCAAACCTATGGGTGGCTTAAATTTTAGCTGTTGTGTAGATCAGGATATTGACCAAAATGTCCATCTTTATATTTCTTGTGCTAAATGTTCACAGTGTGTTCAGTTCTTGTTCTGTTTGTTTTGCAACTTGAATCAGCCACTGTAGCAGTGAAAAATACATAAAACATTCTTTAAGGCTATTTGACTTAATGCCATCTACCTTGCTTTGCATGTAAATCTGTGCATCAACCTTGCCTGCAAGTCTAAAAATGCAACCTAGTAAAAATCTCCTTAAATATCTAGTATTATTGAAGTGATCAAAAGTCATCTGAGATTTTTTTTAGACTTCACAAATTAGTACACACAAAATCACTACAAAAACCAACTGTATGTGTACAGATCCTACAATTTCCAGGCAGGAAAAAATAAGGTGACATTAAAACTTGTTTACTGCTTCTGCACATTGAATGTACATCAACTTCTCAGCTTCATTTAGTTTCTTTGGTGGAAACTGACCAAAGCAAAAGCTAATAAATCTAGCACCTATGCTAAGGCATTCATTTTTGGGGTTAAACTGACATCTACTGGTGTCCTGTATACAATATACAATACACATATTAAAGTACACAGTATACATATACAATATACTGTGTACTTTACTGTTTCGTGACGCTGTCAGATGACTCAGCAGGGTGGAGAAAAGCCTAACAACCGAATACCAAGGGTGGGGCTGCTTCATACATCATACCACCAGAAAGGTGACAGACCTACGTAAATTTTCTGAATTTGTCGTGTGGCCTTTCTTCTCTCTCTCTCTTTTTTTTTTTTTTTTTAACAAGTTAAATATATCATCTTCAGAGCACAGCTCACGGAGTGGTGGAGATGATCAAGATTTCTCTCCATTTCTAGCTGTGTTTCCTCAAGCATGAAATGAGTTCATGCTGCGTGTCCCCACCCAACCACTTGGTCTACTGTGGTGGACTCCAGGAAGAGTGGGTCAAGCTGTCCCTTGCTTCACTCTGCATCGTCAGAAAAGGACTGGAAAGGGAGGAACTGGTAAATGGTGCGATAGGTGGGCAGGATGAGGGGTAAGGAGAGGAAATAACACTCGTGTGCTGCTAAACTGATGCTGTTAGTGGCCTAACCACCAAGCTGCATGTGGACAGAAGAGTGGTAGGGCAAAATGGAACATTGGGGTCTGCAGAGAGGGGTAAAAGCTGTAGCATGAGGCAGCCTGTGATGAGATATAAGCAATAAATACAGCACTGGCAGTAAGAAGGCTTTCAGATGAGGCTCATGCCTTACTGCACCCCAGGAGAAGCGTTTAGTCCTGGCTTCTCTCTGCTGTGGCTTCTAAGCTGCTCACATCCATCTGGCAAAGGAGATTCAGTTACAAAGAGCACAGTTACTCCAGTTTTAGCAAAGCCAGGGCACCAAGGCAGAAATTACACATATCCTGCTTCTGAGATAAATATCATGATCTATTATGTGATTTCTTGACAATGATGAAAAGTTAAGTCACGTTTAAGTCACATGTAAGTCATGTTCTACCCTCTGGGTCAAATGCTAACAAGCAGGAAGGACTGACTGCTGCCAAATCAAAACAAAAGCAAAGCCCACCATTTTTTTTTTAATTATTTTTTATTTTTAAACAGAATCGGGGGCGAGGAGTATTCATGCTGGCAGAGCCCTTGTACTTCACTATCTGATCAAAACCCTGCATACACATACCTGTAGGCAATACGGTAGGTCCCTCTGACTGCAGAGTTGACTCTTGGGCTTCTTGTCGCTTGGAGTGAACGCACCTTTTGTCCTATGAAACTTGAATCCTGGCTCTGGGATGGGCTTGAATTGAAGCTTTATATGTGTTACTTAGGGCGAGGGCCAAGAAAGGTTTTAAGCACAAAACTAAGACTTCAACAGATTTTAGATACTTTCAGCCAAAAGGCCTACCATAGAGTCCTTGCTGAGCCCTGGGGGGTTGGTGACTCCTTCCAGTCACACGCAGATTGAAGCACTTAAATAACAAATCTTGCCAACTGGCTCATTTAAACTGCAGGGGTGAAGCAGAAGCAATTCTTGGTGAATCCCTTTCAGGGATCTGGCCAGTAATGGTTTCTGTCTTACCTTGGCACATATTTTTGAGCTGTTGGGTTGGATGGATGAAGGAGCAACAACCTCTGTAGCTTCCAAAGGCTGAATCCAATTAATTGCTTCTAAGAGCCCCAGTTAACATCACTGGATCTGCTGGAAGGTTTTTTTGATAGTTTTCTTTCTGTTTTGTCACATGCAGCATTGGCTGAAAGAGATGGTCCTGGTAAAAAAAAGCATATAGAGGAATTAGGGGAAGGATTTATTTTATTCTCCTGTTTTAGAAAATGGGCAGTCTGGCAATGCTGATTATGGGGAAGCTGAGGATCCCTGTGAATCTGGGAACCTGCGGGTAGCCCCAGGGCAGGACTTTCCAGCGGGACGTTTCTCTGAGGAGGCAGCTTCCGCTCCCGGCGTCGTGCATGGAACTTTTCGTGTTTCCCGAGGCTTTTTTTGCATTTCGTTTTCCTTTTCAACTCGCCCCGCTGCCAGGTGCCGCAGGCCGGGGAGGCGGAGCGGGGGCGGCCGGTCCCGGAGCCGGGGGTGTCCGGGGCAGGTGCGTGATTCGTGCAGTCTCGGGGAAGGGGAGGAGAAAGGGTCGGGACGGGACAGCGGCTCCAGCCGGGCGACGGGGAGGGCAGGCGGCGGCCGCTGCGGAGCGGTAAGGGACGGGCTGGGGGAAGCAGTGGTTGCGCGGGCGCCTCTGGAGCCGGGACGGGTGGGAAAGCGCCGGGCCGCTCGGAGGAAGCCATCGGTGGTCACCGAAGTTGTGGGCGAAGAGAAGAAGGGAAGGGAAAGGAAGGGAAGAAGGGAAGGGAAAGGAAGGGAAGAAGGGACGGCACCGGGCGCCCATCTGTCAGGGCCGCTCACCTGAGGGAGCGGCGCAGAGCAGCTCCCTGTGGTGCTGGCGCTGACCCCGCCGCCGCGCTGGGTGTTTGGCCATGTTTACTTTCTGCCTTACCAAACCTACATGTAAAGTGTGCATCCTCCTCTGCTCAGGACAACGGGCTGCCTAATGCGATTTCTGGTCTCCTTGTGTTTTGTTTGCTAGTGTTTCGTTGGTAAATCCAGTGTGACTCCAATGGCACTGGTTGTCTTACTGAAACAATAAGGTATTGAATTTTTTTGTTCGTTTGCTTTTTTCCCCTTAAAGTATCACAGAGTTTTATTCTTTAACAAACAGCTGAGAAATCTGTGTGACTTTAATGTGCTGTTTCTCAGAAGGTTGGTGAGTTAGGATGCTGTTGTCTGGAGTTCAGGTAACTAACATGGTGGCCCCAGCAAGTGCTGCATTACAGCTTGCTGCTGCGTGCTGCAAAAATCCCGAGTACTCCCATAAACCTGTATATCCTGCCTGACTGTTTAAAAAAAAGATTAGCTGTCAGTCTGCCTTTCATTCTGGGTGCTGCTGATCAGCAGCTGTCTTCAGCGCTGCTGTGACAGAGCTCCTGTAATTATCTATGGTTTTGGAGAGCAAAACCTGGGGTTTCTAGCAATGGGAACTGAGGAGGAATAGTGCAAACAGATTAATCTTGCCAAATCTTAGCTAAAGAGTAAGGGAAGGATGACAGTGTATTTACTTGTCCAGGCTGGGTTAGGAAATCTGTTTTCATAAGCCTTTATTTTCCGTTTCTTTACGCTAAGTAGAGAGATGGGTTATTACCTTCTCTTGCTCTTGTCCCCAGGCTAATCTTCAAGCCAGATTGAAAGACACATTTGTACTGGCCGTATGAAGTAATAGTTCAAATATTGCTTTAGGGTTGACGTTCAGAGCGAGAGGGATATCAGTAAAATTCTGTTGACAAGCTGAAGTTGTGGTTGCATCCCCAGTGATTAGTCTTTTGATGAGATTGTCTTTTAATCCTGATGTCATCTTGTTCTTTTTAAAAGAATTTCCATTAAAAATAGCAATTCTATTCTAATTTCCATTAGAAATTAGATATATTAATGGGATTGATACTTGGTTTTATTTTTACGCTGTTTGTTTTAGTACTTGATAGTTTTCTGTGCCTCAGAATTGAAATGTCTTCCTTAGTTAATTAAAAAAAAAAAGGGGGGGGGGAGGGGAAGAAGAAGAAAAGAAGAAAAGAGATGTCATCATTCCAGGGATGCTGCTTTGAAGACCTGAAACCTGTTTGCTTCTGTCTTGTAGGGTGGGGAGAAGAAAAAAAGGGTAGATATCATTTTTGACTAGAACCACCTGCCCCAAATTAGTCAGTGGTAAGAACTGAAAAATGCAACATCATTTGGAAATAAGTATTGGCCATAAGTACTGAGACTAGAAGAGTTTGTGCTAGAATTTATGATCATGAGCATTTTGAAATCTATTAAAAGGTGATGATTTCTTTGACCTTGTTTCCTCAGGGAAACAGAGATGGGGATTGGCTTCAGTTGTGCAGCATCTGCCACGCAGCAGGAGCGATGACTGGGGGCAGTTCATCAGCATTTGGATCTGTAGCTTACTCATAAGGGGAAACTTTTTTTTTTCTTTTTTTTTTTTTAAAGAAAACAGAAGGTCAGTGGTTTTTAAAAATATAATTGTAGAATATACAGTACTACAAAAACTTAAGCTTAGTCATCTTTTGATTGCTTTCTTCCATCTGCCAAAGCTGCAGTGTGAGTAGGAGGTTGGTGTGAAAGCTGAGAACAATGCCTTCCACACAAGGAAGTGAGGGGTTACCAAAATAACTGCTCCTGTGTACACACTGTGCCTGTAGTCACGTTGTTCTTTTCTTCTGCACCAGCTCCTATGTTTGTCCTAGCTACGTGGCCAATCCCACACTGGACTAAATACACAACTCCCTTTCTAATAAACCATTCCACATTTCTGCTTAGTCTGCTGGGAAGACCATGAGACAACTTGAGTGTATAAACATCAGCAGTGCATAAACATGGACCAGCAGAGCTTTGTCAGACAGGAGCTGGTGGTTGAGAACTGTAGTTGGGAAGTTACGGTAGTAGAAACCTATGGGTTAAACACTAGGATATACAACTTGTCAACAAGCTACTTAAAGGATGATGTAGACACAACAGAAGCTGGTTGTAAGTTAAGGGTAAAATTTTTTACAACTTCTAACGTGGACAGACAGAGGTTTCCAGAGCATCTTGCATAAAAGCGAGAAAATCAAACTTGTCTTAAAACGGATCTTAATCTTGAAAATCATGTGTTAAAATTTTAAAATTCATGTGTTCTCAAATATATCTATTTACATTATGCTTGGTAAACTATGGAAAAAAGTCAGGACTGCTACTAAAATCCAGTTTCCTGTTGATACGAAGATGCTGATCTAGAATCTGCATTTCAGTAGGTGTACAGCAGTACTTGGGGCATGGGCATTTAACAGACGCTGCAGTTCCACTCCTTGTGGTCTCTGTACTTGGGATGAATTAGTGCCTCAGTGACCTGAATCAAGCTGGCAACAATGGGGACAGCTCAGCAATAAAGGCAGACATCTGGTGAATTGTCCTCAATGAGGAAGTCGTTAAAGCAATTTAATTTTTGTTTACATTTGAGGACTGGTATCTTTTGCATCAGTTTTGTCCTAACTTAAGTACCCATGTCTTAAAACAGAACTGGGCCTTTGTTATCTGTTTTTTTTTTCTTTTTTTTTTTTTTTTCTAGCAACCCATCTTCTGTTTTTTGTGTTATTAAACAGCAGTATAGGTCAGAAGGAATCCCCGGAGGTCATTTGGACCAGCTGCCTACTTAAGACTAATTTTAGGAGAGGTTTTTCAAGGCCCTTTGACTTGTGTTCTGTCACAGCTGTCTGTTCTGGAATGTGTTTCCTACTTCTGTTTTCATTATGGAGGCATTTACAGCAAGCTATGGTGCTAATGGGGAAATTCAGCCTTAGCTATCTGGCTCATTTACCGTGCCTTTTGTTTGCTTCTGGTAAAAACTGTCCCGCTTCAGTTTCCTTCCAACTAATCTATTCATTTCACTTGAATGTTTGGCCCATCAATTCTGCTAGGATTCCAGAGCGGGCATTTTACTGGTCTTAAAAGATCAGATAGTACAGTCATGTATGCCTGTGAGTCAAAGCTTTTTTTTTTTTTTTTTTTAATTGGTGCCAGACTTTTTTTTTTTTTTTCTGTTTCTTCTCCACTGTCTCTCCAACGGAAGGCTGTGTTATACTCTGCACTTTAAGATAGTGTCTTTCAAACTGGGGACAGCTTCTTGGAATAAACCTGAGGAATGGGAATATGGGAAGGGGATCATCGAGGAGACAGCAGTGAGATGGGGATAGAGCAGCAAGAGTCCAGAGTCTGGCAGGAGTTTGTGAGATGCACTTAAAGCTTTTTGGATGGCAATGGCAGGGAGACAGTGGCTTAGCTCTTGTGCTCCTGGCAACCCTGTGCATCTTCTGTCGTTTGGTGTTGGTGCTGTCTGCTCCCTTCCTCAGCTTAAGCCCCTCTCACACTGGGCTATTTTACAGCCCCATTTCTCCTGCCAGCTCCTCTGCTGCATTCCCAGCCACTACCCAGCACTCTCTCTTCATCCCAAGTGGAAGGTCTTGTGTTCCTGCTTGAGATCTGCTGTCTTGCACTGAACCATGAAGGATTGAGTTTACATGTGTTTTTTTTTTTTTTTTTCTTGATCCATCAAATCTATCATTTAATAGAAGTCTTCCCCAAACTGCTAAGAAGTCTAATAAAATAGTAACTTTTGGTGCTCTTTAAAAAAAAAAAAATCCTAATGGTTTCTGATGATGTTGTTACCTTGTTCTTCATTTGGATAGCCAGAACAGAGGCTTACAGAATCATCTAGGTTGGAAGAGACCTCCAAGACCATTGAGTCCAACCTCTGACCTAACACTAACCAGTCCTCCACTAAACCATATCACTGAGTTCTACATCTAAACATCTTCTAAAGACCACCAGGGATGGTGACTCTACCACTTCCCTGGGCAGCCCATTCCAATGTCTAACAACCCTTTTGGTAAAGAAATTCTTCCTAATATCCAATCTAAACCTCCCCTGGCACAACTTTAGCCCATTCCCCCTTGTCCTGTTGCCAGGCATGTGGGAGAATAGACCAACCCCACCTCGCTACAGCCTCCTTTAAGGTACCTGTAGAGAGCAATAAGGTTGCCCCTGAGCCTCCTCTTTTCCAGGCTGAACAATCCCTGCTCCCTCAGCCACTCCTCATGAGACTTGTTCTCCAGACAAAGCCTTACTGTCAAAAGTAGTGTGTCAAAAGCCTTACTGAAGTCAAGGTAGACCACTTCCTTTCCCTCATCCACCAAGCAGGTCACTTTGTCATAGAAGGAGATCAGGTTCATGAAGTAGGACCTGCCTTTCCTAAACCCATGCTGACTGGGCCTGATCGCCTGGTTACCCTGCAAGTGCCGCATGATAACACTCAAGATAATCTGCTCCATGAGCTTTCCTGGCACTGAGGTCAAACTGACAGGCCTATAGTTCCCCGGGTCTACCCTCTGTCCCTTCTTGTAGATGGGCGTCACGTTTGCTAGCTGCCAGTTGACTGGGGCCTCCCCCAATAGCCAGGACTGCCAATAAATGATGGAAAGCAGGTTGGCCAGCTCCTCTGCCAGTTCTCTCAGTACGCTTGGGTGGGTCCCATCCGGCCCCATCGACTTGCGTACATCCAAGTGCTGTAGCAGGTTGCCAACCATTTCCTGGTGGATTGTGAGGGCCACATTCTGCTCGCCATCCCCTTCCACCAGCTCAGGGTACTGGGTATCCAGAGAACAACTGGTCTTGCCGCTAAAGACTGAGGCAAAGCAGGCATTAAGCACCTCAGCCTTTTCCTCATCTTTTGTAACTAAGTTCTCCCCTGCATCCAGTAAAGGATGGGGATTCTCCTTAATCCTCCGTTTTGCGTTGATGTATTTGTAAAAACATTTTTTGTTGTCCTTAATGGCAGTAGCCAGATTGAACTCCAGGTGAGCTTTGGCCTTTCTAATTTTGTCCCTGCACTGCCTCGCAACATCCTTATAGTCCTCCCGAGTGGCCTGCCCTCTTTTCCAGATTGTAAACCCTCTTTTTTCTCCTAAGCTCTAGCAATAATTCTCTGTTTAGCTAGGCTGGTCGTCTTTCACATCTCTTTGCTAGTGTTGTTCATCTCAGTAAAAATTCTGAACGCTAACTGCTGTCACGTGTTTGTGTGCTGAATTTGCATTCAGCGACATTCCTTACAGTAGAAGATAAAACAAAATTAGCTACTTACTTTTTTTCCAAGTCATCCTAATAAATGCTTGTAACAGGCACATCTCTTCTCTTACTCTACGTGTGCATATATTGATTCTGAGTTTTGGAATGACATTCAGTGAAAGCAAAAACAGATGGTCTGAGATTTTGGGTCTGGTTTCATGATCTGCTTACATTTGTTTGCATGAGTGTTCTTGCCATCTCACCTTGTACCACTTGTATGCTAGGAACTGATCTGACTGAAAACTCACTCTGTGGTGGTAGGTAGCCATAGTGACAAGTTGGCTTTTTTTTTTCTTCTTTTAATTATTATTATATTTTGGTAGAAATTTTCCTGAGTTGATTTAGGACAAATATTTGCTAATGCACTGTTCTAAGGATATATATTTCTTTTTGTTAAAAACAAGAAAGTTTTAAATCCATGCCAAACAATGGAAATATTCTTTATTGAAACTTGCATCGAGCTAACAAAATTTATCTTTCATAAAGGCTTCTTAAAACAGGCATTCAAGATTCAGTCCAAATGTATTTTCTTTATAGTAAGATTGAGTTTCAGGGTGGAGTGTTTAGAAACAAGTAGAGTATTTTAGATCTTTACCTGAGCAATAAAGGAAGCTTTCAGATGAGGAAAATTTTTCTGAAGGTTTTAAGTGTATTTACTCTTCCATTCTTAGCTGAGTGGTACTTCCTATTGCATTACAGGTTTGGCTGGTTGAGGAGATGCCACTAGGGTCTCTCCCAGTTTCTGCAGGCTATCAGGAGCAGCACTTCTGCACATAAGTTTCTGCTCATGTGGTGTGTTAATGTGGGGGCTATGCAGACTTTTTCTTTTCTTCTCCCTTCCTTCCCCCACAACCCTGCCTTCAGATTGTAAGGGGAAGAAGAGTCATCTGCCCTCAGTTATCCTTCAGGTGCTGCTGTGTTACCTGTGCACTGCTGTGGAATGCATTTCTGCTAAACTTTGGTGCATGCCAGGAAACGAGCTGGGATTAAAAACATAATTGCCCTCTGATGCATTTTAGTTGTTGGTTGAAGCATGAATGACTTATCTTTCTACTTTTGATTGGTTTCCCCTCCTGTGTTTTTTTTTTTTTCTTTTTTTCTTTTCCGTGCTTGTCCTTGGGTAAAAGGTGGTTTTCCACATGTCAGGGTACACATTTGTATCCTGTCTTCAGAAAAAGGGTGCAGTTTTAAACTACACAATCTTAACAAACTGATCTGGGCAGTATCAATAATTCTCATGAGATGGGGTTTGCAACCTCTGGTGAAAAAATGGCACTAAATATGTGTTCATATTGGGTGAGGAAAGGTGTAGTTGGTACCATGAGGTGAAGACAGGTGAAAGGCATGAGCCAGACCCTGATCCCAACTGATCAGCATCATGAACGGAGTGGGAAGAAGGAAGGAGATGACTGCAGCTTTGTAGCTCTGTCCTCCTCTCTGTATTTTGGAGTATGACACAGATAGCATTCCCTATATGTTCTTACAGTAAATCTGGCCCTTGAGAGAAAGGGAATCTTGAAGTCATATCCCTTCCTAGGAAAAGACAATGGCATAAATTCACGTTTGAATGGGTGTTTACTTGGCAGACGGTGCAGGTGTCGATTATCACAGGGCAACCTGTTATGTTTTGGGCACATTCAGTAATACGTCTGTAGTTCCTGAACTGTGACGTACATTCCTTCGGATTTTCCCTGTATTCATTTTGATGAAGAAGAAGATCAGAGTAAGTCTTCTACACTAGGCTTTATAATTCAACATTTGAGTTTGCGTTCTGCAGAAACTACCCAATTTCTGAGAAACCTGTGCAGTGGGAAGATGTACTCAGGAACACTGTGCAGCTATTTAATTAAAATGTAAAGTGTCACCTATATAGTGGTGTGTTTTTTTTTTTTTTTTTTTTTTTTTTAAATTACATGAACATCATCAGGAAGTTCTCATGTCTGATGAACTATAACCCAGCTGAAACCTAAAGTGTGTAGCTGCCTGTGAGTGTACTTTTAGTTCCAAGTCAAGGATTTATCTCGGGCAATTCCAGTCAGATACAAACCCTGCAGTGTGTGATAGAAGGTTTCATAAGGAACCGTTGGCTAATAATTTCCTCAGATAAATTACCTTAGAAGTCTGATTTACTTAGTTCACTTTATTGAATAGCAAGGTAAAAGGAAAGTTTAGCCAAGTGCTGTACTTTTTCAGATACAGCCTGCAAACTCCTCTTGCCATGTTAGAACTGGCGGTGTGGGTTAGGCAGTAAGTGCTTGAAACCCATGCTTTGGGTTTCAGCTTGCTGCATGGGTTTGTAGTTTAGGGATTAACTTGGGGGTGATGTGGAGCACTTGAATCAACTGAAATCTGATTTTGCAAAATGCAGAACTGCACAAAGTGGTGCATACTGCTGAGTTTTGCTTAGCAGTCAACAGTTCTAAAAGGCTTCCATTCCCTGACATTTATGTGGCTTTAGTGCAGTTATAAAAGTGACAGAGCTCTGTGCTGCATCCTCTGTTGGGCGGGAGGATATCCATGTATCTTGCTGTTGATAGGATGTGCTGCTTGTCTTCCAGGTCTCCAGCTAGCATAAGTTACTAATCTAATGAGCTGGTTGCACTTGAATAGAGTGATTTGTGAATGCTGTAGCTTTTACCAGGCTTTTTTCTACCTTTATGCCAATGTTATTCTGTATGTGGAGCAACAGATCTCTGCATAAAGCAATAAGCTAGAAGAGTGCTTTGCCCCATGCAGGTGTTCAGCGTCAGTATGTGCTTAGGAAGGAAATGATTTGGGCTAAGACAAGTGTGAACAGATAAAAGTATTTGTGATTCTTTCTCTTGAGAGAATGAACAAAAAGAAAAATCTGGAGAAAGGAGTTGCTGCTCTTTCTATTTTTTAATTTTTTTTTGGAGTCTAGTGACTCACCTACCCAGCTTTAGTGCAGCTGAGTAGCATAGTGAGTCAATATTCTCCTTTCTCTGCAACTGGAATACAAGAGGGTTTTTTTGTTGTTGTTTGTTTTTTTTTTCTTCATGAAAAGCAGAAGTGTGGGACAAGTAGCTGAAGCCATTGGTTTTTGTCTTACTACATGCATTTCTAAAGACTCAAAGCAGAAGGGTAGTGAGAGACAGGGAACAGAAGCAAGAACTGCTCAGTTCTCCTCTGTGCTAAGTGGCATTTGGATTTGAAACTTACAGATGTAAATGGAAACTCTTGTGTAAAAGACCCAGTTTTGAATTTAGTGTGCTTGTTGGTCATTCAGTGTTTGCTTCTCCTGGTTTGAGATAGCCTACTGGTTTGCATATGTGCAAGGAGCAGATAACAGGCAAGTCAAATGTATCAAAAAGTTATCAGTCTTATCCTTTGTCTTTTCTTGCAGTTGAGTACTTCTCACCAGTCTTCCTTTTTGAATTATTTGGGAGCAGCATTTGAGAGTCTGTTTTAAGAAGACAAAACTTGTTGGCTTGGTTTCTGCCTCTGCCATCAGCTTGCTTTGGTGCCTGTATTTCAGCCATGTAAGTTCAGTTTATCTTTAAATTAGTAAATTGCTGTCATTTCATACGATCAAAGTTCCTTGAGTTGGAAGGAACCCATAAAGATCTTTGAGTCCTGCTCCTGACTGAGCTACCCCTGACACAGCTTTAAGCCATTTCCTTGTGTCAGCTGTAACCAGAGAGAATAGATCAGCACTTCCTTCTTCCCTCTCATCACCCCTTCATGAGGAAGTTGTAGACAGCCGTGAAGTCTCCCCTCAGTTTCTTCTTCTCTAAGCTGAACAGAGTACCCTTAGCTGTTCCTCATATGATGTATGTCCTTACATAAGTAGCTAGGTACAGTTTGTTAATGTGTTGGAAATTTCAGTCTTCTCTGTCCTATATGGGTGCTTAAGACTGTATCAATTTTTATATGATCTGGTGTTGGTTTGTGATTTAAACCTTTTGTTCTCTTTGCATTCAGGCATTATGCACTAGTTACTCTTCTGAGACAACTCTGTATTAATGGTATTTTATATAAGAATGTATCTACAAAGCATACAAGTAAAGGCAGAAGCTGCTCTGCTCTTGTTTGCAATGAGCAAAATGCAGATAGTAACTGGAAATTCTTAGTGCTTTTATGAGGTTATGCAGAGTGGTACAGCATACGTTACTAACTCAGGCTGTAAGAATTGCCTGAGCTAAAACAAAATGCTGAAAACCCTTTCAAGAATGTCCCTCTGGCCTTTGTTTTCATTGCTATCTAATCTTTAAGTTAATGCTTATTACCATATCAACTTACTCTAGTTACTATCTTACCTGAAACTCAGATAATATTGATACTCAGCAACTTTTCATAATGCTAGTTGGTTTCCTTTTTCTAGGTGAAGCTGGTTTTTAGTTAATTCTAGACCCAGTCTTGCAATGAGTTTTGTGGATAGGGGCTCGTTTACAAGCAGTTTATTCAGGATTTGGGCCTTAACTTCAGAGGAAGTAGCATTTTACTTTGGAAACAGTGTATATAAAAGTAGATGTTTAAAATTAGTGTTGCATTTATTTTCAACAAATAGTGCTGAACTAATGGAAAATAGAGTAGCAAGAGATGTCAAGAGATTCAGGAATCTACTTAATGTTGTATGACAAATACATCAATAAAAGCTTTGGTCAAAACTTTATGGAGGGAAGGCTCTGAACTCTTTAGCCAGTTTTTCCAGTGCTTAAATGGTCTTAGTGCTAGACCTAAAGAAAAGTTTATTATTTTGAAGCTTTTCTTAAACTTTTCATTGAAGTTGTGTCAAAGAAGAGTTTATTCAGAGCTTCTTCATTGCTACCTGTCTGTTGTCATTATTCTCTCTGGCCTCTTGAAATTAAGGAACCTCAGTTAATTTGGCTTTTTCTCAGAATTTCTCTTCTCTAGCCTGTCTGATTGTTCTTGATGCTTTTCTTTGCAATCTGCTCACCTGTTTGTTTCTCAGATACTGTACTCCTGTGGGGCTTTCCCAGAGCAGCAGACCTTTTTCAGCTGTCATACAGGAACTCCCTCTGCTTACACACCCCTTCATGATGAATCTTGCTGGTGCAATTTTTTGCTTTACTGGTGCTTTTAATCATATTGTTCTTTGGAAACAACAAATTTTGAAGCTCACCTCCATGTATAAAGAGAATGGAATGAGGTAACCTGGAAAGAGATGGTTGTAGATATATAGTTTTACAACAGTTCTCTCTACTTTGGAATCTAAGTTCTCTGGAAAAGCAATCACTTTAGCTTAAAAGTAAAAGGGTTATTCAGGCTGCTCTGTCAGGAAACTTGTGCAATATCATATTGCACAACAAGTTTAGGCTGGTTGTCCCCTGATCCCCTGACTGTTGTTCCTCCACTGTCTGCTGTGACTTTGTATTGATTTCTGTGTGAAAGAAACTGTGATCTTCCTTTTTCTCAGAAATTAAGTTCCTCAAAGGCAATTTAACTACTTACAGAGCTACATAGAGATTAGCCAGCTTTTATGTTGAGATTTTTCTTATTCCTCTCTTGCCTGCTAGGCCACAAATCCAGCTACGTCTTCATGGACAACACGAATTTCTTTAAGGATCCTTCACTTCACTTTTATTGTTCATCTGTGTAGTGACTTTGCATATTGGCAGCCAATTTACACTAAACCTACTGGATTGTAAAAACCCACAGCATAGGGTAGCTTGTGAGGAAAGGATTGTTCACTGATTGATCTTGTGAGTTTATCCAGGTCTGAACTTCAGTCTTTAATGTTCAGGTTTGAGTTAGCTTGCGTCTGTGATTAACCACGTTCCTCCTTGGTTTGTTTTGGGAATGAAATTTCATTTTCATATAACATAGAAAAGGAACTTGGGGTGGAAATAACTTGGTAGTCATAAGCTTCAGAAAATAAGCTAAGTTTGTTTTAAGATTAGCTTAGTATGTTTAGGTCCTGTGTTTACTGTGCAGTGTAGCAATGCAGTGATATCCCTAGATGTGGTATGAACAGTAGGGAGAATTGTTGTGCTTATAATGCATGGTTTTTTATACCACAAGACACTGCATATATACCCAGCGAGCTGCTTTTCTTTTTATTTCCTTATTTATTGGAAACATCTGTCATTGATTTTTAGTTGGATATGAATCCATTTCATTATATTCAATAAAGTGTTTAATTTAGCTCATGTTTCAGCTCTTCAGTATAGAAATATGTATTTTTATTTTTATTTTTAAATCAAAACTTAGCAGCAGGGTTCATAGTATGGAAGTGAGAGCAGCAAGGTTTGACAGTAATCCTATATTGTTGTGAGTCATTTTTTAACATAAATTTTTTGATCATCAGTGCAATTTCTTGTATTCATTTTGTTCATACTGGTGCTATGGTAAGTTATTGTTCCTACCCTTCTATAAGAATACAGAATGAGTGTGTCAGACACAGGTTTCCCACCCCATATCGTACTGAGTGGAAAGACTTGCATGTACACAGAGGAATGAAATACGCAACTGAAGGGGATTGAGTATGGTTCTAATTGATCTGTCTGGTGGTCCTTAGGAGGAAGAAAAAATAGGAGATGCTTAATTAGTGTTGATGCTATGAGAGATTGTTTGACAAAGAAATTGGTGAGCAGGGCATAGGGATTGTGTAGGCAGTGAGAAAGATAGGAAGTCCCTGCTGGAATCTGTCATTATTTCCACATTGAGAAAAAGCAGTGGTTAGCATTCTGTATTCTGTAATAAAATAATATAATAGTAATTGATAGAGAAAAGTTCCATTAACAAATTCATAGAAATCTTTGTAAGCAGCAAAAATGAGAAACTTTAGATTTACTTGAGAATAACAAAAGCTTTGATTTGAGTTGGATGTACTTAGTTGTTTGCAGTTTCTTTTTCCTTCAATATAAATATTTATTAATTTCAAATCATGGCAAAGATCAACATTCTGTTTTAAATATTTGAGCTTTACCACAAGCTGGGCTTGTATTAGTTAGCAACTATTATGCAGCCTATCATAGTTGTTGTTTTTGGAGGAGAGTGGGGACACCTGAAGTATGGTTCTTGCAGAACTGGGAGAAACTGACATATAGCTTAATGTACTAATAAAGATGCATGATATCCCTATTTTTAGCATATTTAATTTACAAAGGAATGATTTGTGGTAGGAAAATGTGTAAACAAAAAAAAAACAAACAACAAAACACAACCAAATAAAAAAACAGAAGAGAGAAGAAAGCAACAACAAAATCAAGATTAACTTTTAACACAATCAGAAACACAAAACAGTCAATACATTTTGTGCTGTGAAATGTACATTTTGATCTAGTTAACTACCTGCTTTGTGTCTGAATAAAACCTAATTAGTTGACACTTCTCCTAAATAAAGTCCTTAGTTACGATGTTTATCTCCATTATATTCTAGATACAATGTCTGCCCCGAGTACTGGCTCTGCCCCGTCTGCACCACCTTCTTATGAGGAAACAACAGGAATTAATGTGAACTATCCCCACCCATATCCTGTCCCAGACCCTGGCCAGAAACCAGATGGGAAGGGGATGAACCCTCCTCCGTACACAGGACAGCCTATGCCAACAAATAACCCCGGTAAGCCTGAAACTTTACTGTACCTCATGTTAAAGAGGTGTCAAGCGGCTGTAATAGCTGCTCTGCAGAAACTTCAAGATTGTGGTTCAAAGGTGTTCCCTACCTACCCAGAAAAATTTTTGAAGTGAATAAGGTCAGTTAAGTCTTGTGATACCCACAGAGCACACTGATGTCAATAATGTAATTCACCTTTCTACAATTTTTAATGCAGACTTAGTTTTAGACAATCTGTTTTGAATTACAAAATGCCATGCTGATTTCTTTTTGTCATTGTGTATTTGCTCTTACCCTCAAGTATTTTGGAATTATCACAGAATCACAGAATTGTCTAGGTTGGAAGAGACCTCAAGATCATCGAGTCCAACCTCTAACCTAACACTAACAAGTCTTCCACTACACCATATTGCTAAGTTCAACATCTAAACGTCTTTTAAAGACCTCCAGGTATGGTGACTCCACCAGTTCCCTGGGCAGCCCATTCCAATGCCCAACAACCCTCTCAGTAAAATTCTTCCTAATGTCCAACCTAAAACACCCCTGGCACAACTTTAGCCCATTCCCCCTCATCCTGTCACCAGGCACGTGGGAGAACAGACCAACCCCCACCTTGCTACAGCCTCCTTTAATGTACTTATAAAGAGCGATAAGGTTGTCCCTGAGCCTCCTTTTCTCCAGTCTGTACAATCCCTGCTCCCTCAGCCGCTCCTCATAAGACTTGTTCTCCAGACCTCTCACCAGCTTCGTCACCCTTCTCTGGACTTGCTCGAGCACCTCGATGTCCTTCTTGTAGCGAGGGGACCAAAACTTAACACAGTACTCGAGGTGCGGCCTCACCAGAGCCAATTACAGGGGGACAATCACTTCCCTAGCCCTGCTGGCCACACTGCTTCTTATACAAGCCAGGATGCTGTTGGCCTTCTTGGCCACCTGAGCACACTGCTGGCTCATACTCAGCCGACTATCCACCATCACTCCCAGGTCCTTCTCTGCCTGGCAGCTCTCCAACCACTCATCTCCCAGCCTGTAGCTCTGCTTGGGGTTGTTGTGCCCCAGGTGCAGGACCAGGCACTTGGCCTTGTTGAACTTCATACAGTTGGCCTCTGCCCATCGGTGCAGCCTATCCAGATCCTCCTGCAGAGCCTTCCTACCCTCACACAGATTGACACACACACCTAGCTTGGTGTAATCTGTGAACTTACTGAGGCTGCACTTGATCCCCTCATCCAGATCATTGACAAAGATATTAAAGAGGACTGGCCCCAGTACCAAGCCCTGGGGGATGCCACTAGTGACAGGCCTCCAACTGGCTTTGACTCCATTCACCACAACTCTTTGGGCCCAGCTATCCAGCCAGTTTTTAACCCAACGAAGCATACGCCAGTCTAAGCCATGAGCAGCCAGTTTCTTGAGAAGGCTGTTGTGTGAAACTGTGTCAAAAGCCTTACTGAAGTCAAGGTAGACCACTTCCTTTCCCTCATCCACCAAGCAGGTCACTTTGTCATAGAAGGAGATCAGGTTCATGAAGTAGGACCTGCCTTTCCTAAACCCATGCTGACTGGGCCTGATCGCCTGGTTACCCTGCAAGTGCCGCATGATAACACTCAAGATAATCTGCTCCATGAGCTTTCCTGGCACTGAGGTCAAACTGACAGGCCTATAGTTCCCCGGGTCTACCCTCTGTCCCTTCTTGTAGATGGGCGTCACGTTTGCTAGCTGCCAGTTGACTGGGGCCTCCCCCAATAGCCAGGACTGCCAATAAATGATGGAAAGCAGGTTGGCCAGCTCCTCTGCCAGTTCTCTCAGTACGCTTGGGTGGGTCCCATCCGGCCCCATCGACTTGCGTACATCCAAGTGCTGTAGCAGGTTGCCAACCATTTCCTGGTGGATTGTGAGGGCCACATTCTGCTCGCCATCCCCTTCCACCAGCTCAGGGTACTGGGTATCCAGAGAACAACTGGTCTTGCCGCTAAAGACTGAGGCAAAGCAGGCATTAAGCACCTCAGCCTTTTCCTCATCTTTTGTAACTAAGTTCTCCCCTGCATCCAGTAAAGGATGGGGATTCTCCTTAATCCTCCGTTTTGCGTTGATGTATTTGTAAAAACATTTTTTGTTGTCCTTAATGGCAGTAGCCAGATTGAACTCCAGGTGAGCTTTGGCCTTTCTAATTTTGTCCCTGCACTGCCTCGCAACATCCTTATAGTCCTCCCGAGTGGCCTGCCCTCTTTTCCAGATTGTAAACCCTCTTTCTTCTCCTAAGCTCTAGCCACAATTCTCTGTTCAGCCAGGCCAGTCTTCCCTGCCAGCTTGTCTTTGGGCAAGTGATATACCTGGTTGTAGCTCAGAGGTAGAGGCTCTTTTCTTCTTCGTTTACCTATTGAATAAACAGAATATTTCTTTGCTCAGTTACAGTTCAGACGGTGTATGTGCAGCAACCTGTAGTGGTATTTTATGACCGCCCAGTTCAGATGTGCTGCCCTTCCTGTAATCAGATGATTGTGACGCGTCTCTCGTATGAGTCAGGAGCATTGACATGGCTATCATGTGGTGGCCTCTGCCTGCTGGGGTAGGTTAATTCACGTTTGCACTTCATTTTTCTCTTCTCACATGACCTTTGATAGCTCTAAGGAGTAACAAATATATTGTAGACTCTCAGCTCTGTTGCTTTCTCATTCTGTCTCAAATCTGATCCTCGATAGCTGGAATAGCCCATGTTGAGTATAAGTCCTACAGGACCTCGAAGCAGGTCTGCAACAACCAATAATGTGCATTCTTCCTAAAGCTTCATGGTACCAGTTTTATGGATAGCTTTTGTAGGAAATATATTCAACCTTCTTGTGTGTATAACAAGTGTTAAAACTGTGTTTTTTTTTTTTTTTTTTCCTTTGCAGGTGCATAGCTGGCTGCTGCTTAATTCCCTTTTGCATTGATGCCCTAAAAGATGTGGATCACTTCTGTCCAAACTGCAATGCTCGTGTTGGTTCTTACAAGCGTTTGTAGGCAGTGTTTAAACATTGATAATTGATTGATTTGAAGTTGGCTAGCACCTCTGTAAACCCCTTACAAAGTTTTATGAAGGCTTTGTGATTGTTTCTGTGCATCCTGTCACTGGAAACCAATCAAAAATGATGTGTATTGCTAGATTGTTTGAATAAGAATTTGCTAAGAATAAAGGATTCTGACTTAGGCCTGTAGAAAGTACGTGTAATCTTTATGGGCCACCTAATCCAGCACCAGTCCAGCAACTATGTGTTGTTCCTCTCTGCTTTATGTAAAACAGATTGGTGATGTTGGTCCAGTTGATCTCATCTCAGTCATGTTGCACACTGGTGTGTTTGCTTAGGGCTTTAGCACAGACCAAGAGGATAATGTCTGGAGAACCATATAGTCTCACTCTTGGTGTCGATGCTTTTGCAACAGCACTGTTTACAAACTGGCAGGGAGTTGCTTACCTCTGAGAGACATTCGCCTCTGACAAAAGAAGTGATTTTGGTCCCCGATGTTATCATTTGGGCACCTTTTTATGAGCACTAAAATTCACTTTAAAACTTTTTCTGTGAAAGACAACCAAACCTAAAGGCTTTTTCCTTCTGGAAGCTGCATTACCAAATGGCGGTAAACAATAACTCAGGTTACTGTGCATCAGCAGTGATTCAATCTAGTGCCTGAATTTCCTTGCCAGTTTTGAGTCCAGAAGTATCTCCACTTTGCAGTGGAGATGCTTATACACGAATTTCTAATAGATATTTTTTTCAGATTTTTTTTTTTTAATTCTTTTACTGCTGATTTATTAGTCTGTGAAATGTTCTCTTCTCCACACCTCATTGGAAATGTCAATAGAGCCTCAGTTGTAGTATTGGAAGGCTTCCTTATACATTTACATGAGTTCACTGATGGATCATAAACAAATCTTACCTTAAAGCTGGAATTCCACTTGCAAAACACAAATAAATACAGGACCTGTGTTTTTAATCATTGATCTGTTTGTTAGTTGTGGTTTCTTCATTGAGAAGGTAGCATGTTTGTTAAGGAGTTTCTCTGATGATTATTTAGACTTGCACTCTGATTTTTCCAAATGAAAGATAAGTTCTGTTCTCAGAAACCTAAGCTGGATATGCTTAGTTTAGTTGGTGATCACAGAAAATTAACAAGTGACACTCTGAAGGTTGAACTATTTTAAACAGCAGACTAGGTCCAAGTAAAATCCAAATGCATTTGAGTGATACCTGTCTAGAGAAGGCAGAGAAGTGTTTAAGCAAGGCTGTGGTGCTAACACTGTATTAATCTCTGTAAAAAGCTAAAATAAGTACTGCATTTATTGTTCTTGCCACATGTGCCTTCTATAAATGTTTGGTGTAAGTTAACTTCTCAAAAATCTTCAAATGCTTTGTATTTGAAATCTGAGTTTTGTGGATTACAAATACAATGTCTAGGCCTTGTTAATTAGTCTTTATAAATTGCTGCTGTTTGTGGTTCAGTTTGTAAGTGATTTAAGAGCTTCCTTGTGCATTTGGAAAAGGCTTCGGATTGTATGTGTCTTTGTATTTACATTGGTAGCTACTAACTAGCAAGAGAATAATGGAATGGAAAGAAAAGGTGGTCGGTTTGTAGCTTTCTGCTTTGGGTCTGCAGTGCAAGCTCATATTTTCTATCTGCTGTACCACCACAGTAATGCCTTTGATGTTATTTAAGGACCTGGGTGATGCTCCATTGAATTTTCTGTTCTGATGACACAGTCACTGGTCCTCCCTTATGCAAGTCACAGGCATTACTGTAAAGCAGCCTTTTTTTTCCCTCGATTTCACAAAAAATGTATTTTTTTGTCAGTTTATCATCAGAGTAAGACAAGAAGAAGCAACGAAGCATATGTTCCCTTAGCTCTCCATTTCTCTACGAAGTGCTGGTTGGAAAATCTAAGGTGGTAGCACCACGATACAGAAGAACACTGACTACCTCTTACTCCATCCTCCCCAAAAATTATAAATTACGTGGGTTTTCTTTTTTTTTCCTTTTTTTTTTTTTTGAGCATAGTCAGTTGCATCTGTTAAATTGCTGTTATGGACTGAGACAGGTAATGTTGGCAGCTACTCCATGTAATTAAGCATTATGCAAAACTTTTTGCTGCCCCCTCTATGCTTAAATTTCCATAAATACAAAGCCTGTACATGTTCTCTTGTGTATGGATTTATCTACAGAATGTGCCAAAGTGACTTGCTTTGTTATGCTTATTTTAGACAGACAAATGCAGGATATAACTTGCTGTGTGTGGAAAATGTTTAGTTTGATTTTGTTAAGTTACTGTTTGTTTTTAAAACTGGTTGTATTTAAAATAAAAACTTTTCTTTATATCTAGTGATTGTAATGGGAAAATTATAGAATTTGGAATGTTTCCAAACGTGAATGTTAAAATAGTTGTCAAGAAATGTAACTATAGGATGCAATTTTTCAGTGTCTCTCTTGGGCCAGATCTCTGAGAAATGGCTTTCCATGGCGTGCAGATAAACTGCTTACACACAGCACATTTGAAAATGTTACAATATCCCTGTGCCTACTGAAGTAGGTGTTTTCTATTTTAATAATAAATCTTCCTGAAATACTCTTGGTCTTGTGGCCCCCTCTTGCTCTCTGGGATCTATCTGTGCTTCACCATGTGCTGCCTGCTCTCTTTGCATCTGGATCCCTTGTATTGGGATGGGACTGCATGGCCTCTCTAGCTGAGGTGTGGTGAGCCAAGAGGGTAGGCAGGGTGCATGCATGGTAGTTGATTTTGGTGATCTTGAAGGTGTTTTCCAACCTCTAAGACTCTAGGCCCTGGCCAGCTGTGTGCCTTCTGTCTGGGGTGAGTGCTTGAAGTGGTGTGTGCAGAGGGTGAATAGGCAACCTGGAGAAAGAGGGGCTAATGGGAAGGTTCTGGTCCTTGGGACCTCTTTGGAAGAGGTCCCAGCTGTAGCTCCCAAAGGACATGCATAATAATTTTTAGTCTTGATAAACTGTTATTGACAGCTAAAAGAATGGTGCAAATTATATAAAAATTACTGACCTGTTTATGCCTCAGAGTTTTCTAATGATTGTCAGAGTGATAGTTATTTTTTTTAGTTGAAATTCTTTTCTGTAAAACTCCAATTGCACTACAACTAATCCCATATACATGTGGTATACCAGTGACCTCAAGGGAGAAAATAAGTACTAAATATCCTTATATTCAGTGGGAAGCAATCCTATTAATTATGCAAGGTTATCCTGGTTTTTTTTTTTTTTTTTTTTTTTCTAGTTGTTTTTCCTTTTGTATGTCTGAAGCAATGCACTCTTTTATGTATGTATGTATATTTATTTTCTGAGATGCAGAAGATACAGGAAGGTGAAGCTGATAACTTGCACATCTATTCTAATGCATTTTTTATGAACAAATTAACCAAAATATAGGTTAATGAGTAATTTGAATTGTGAAGAGTTTTCCTCTGCTGATAGATCCAGAAGTGGCATGCTGATCCCATTTCCACAAATGCCTAAGGAAAGAGTGGGGTCACCTGAAACCCTCCAACCTCACTTAACAAATTCAGATGAAGCCTTCCCCAACTGCTACCTTCCTTAGCTTTCAAGGACAACATTGCTGTCTGTTCCACTCGGACAGCATTATTTCCATTAGACTTCTGTCTTTAATCAACCAGTCTTGCACAGTGCTCAAACTTAGTTATTTCTAATGATGCGTGAGCCAGAAAGAAACATCTCACCATGCAAATGACATTTAAAAAAAAAAAAAAGGGAAAAAAAAACCCTGTTAAGTAAACACTAGCTGACAGCCTTATAAGAGGGTGTTACTGAGCAAAAGCAGTGGTTTCAAAAAGCTGCTATTTATTGCAGTGTTTTGGAAAGCATTTCGGACCATCTAACCAAAATAAATTTTTGATGAAGCTAGTTGATTTGTGTGCTAAAAAACAGTCAATTATTCTTCACAACTGAGTAACTCAAGGTAAGTAATAGAACACATGCCAACATCCTAGGAATAAACAACTTCGGAAGTGCAAGTACCTTGACAGAGATGTCAACAATCAAAGTGTATAGTTCTGGTATTTTATAACAAATTCACCTTTGTGTCCCTACTTTTTATTAAAATAAATAAATAAATAAAAATCCTGCAACGGGATGCAAATTGATTAGCTTCAGGATGACTTTTAATGTGTTTTTTTTCTTTTGTGAAGTGTACCCTCCATATGGTGTGCCAGATATTGCCGAATGTATCTCTATACCTGATTCACAAGTGATTTGTTTTCTCAAGTTAAGTCACCAAACCATACATGGTGAGACCTGCTGATTTCAGAGGAAATGCTTCTTATACCATTCTAAATCTTTTTTTATTTTTTTTTTGTGTGTGTGTTTTTGTTTTCTCCTTATGATTTTTTTTTTTCTTTTTTTGGTTTAAGAATCTGAAAATCTACTGTCTGTTTGAACAGGTGGCTGTGTGGTTTGGAGATACTAAAAATAGTCATGCACAAGTCTAGAATAAAAGTAAAATGAGTAGGAAGCTTTTTCAAAGTCCCGTTGTGGTTGGTTCATTTGTTTTTTGCAACTCCTTCGTATTCATGTTTCAAAAAGAAACAAAAAAAAAAAGCTTTAATGAGCTCCAGATGGTTATTGTATTAGCAGGGTGTGTGACAGACAATGCTTTAGGATTTAAAACCATAATATAAGATATGAATCTGAACATGACAACAGGGATTTCACAAAAGCATTGGAAAAAATAACACATAAAAACTGAAGTAGTTTCTATCTCTTGTTTTTCCAGACAGTATCGCAATCCAAAGACTGAAGCGTTATCTGTAAATCTTGGGTAATTTCCTCTATGATGGAATAACTAACATCAGTAGGAAAGGGTGAATGCCCCTGCTGTGCAGCAGCTACCCTCCCTGCTTCATGCACAGCCTCTGGAACAGTTGGAGCTGCATGCTCCATCACCACTGGGAAGTGTTTTCTCTTGTCACACTTGGGAGGGAGAAAGACAAAACCCCACCATGCTGGGTCTGCGATCCAGGCAGTCATAGCTTGTTACCTTTTTCACCTGGAGGAGGGGCAGAGGGAACATTGCTGAGGGAGTAACTTGTTGGCTGGTGGACATCGCTCAATTGTACAAAAGTGATATTAGGCCTGTACTTCGTAAGATACTTCTGTACATAATGGTGCTCAAATATTCTGCACTCTGAGATAAATATATATATATAAAAAAAACACTATTTTGAGTTCATTTTTGCATAGGAAAGAACAAAAAAAAAAGGTGAAAAATCTCAACACTTGACGCTCACCAGGCCCCAAGCAGGTGGGCAAGATCATGGTCTATTTTTGCAAAGACAGATTTTCTCTTTTGGGGGCCCTCCTGGCACTTGGCTCTGACTCTGCTGCCCAGGGAGAGGCAGGGGCACTCCCTAGGGGGGCAGCGGAGGAGTCTTGGGGTGCTGCAGGACCTGGGCCCAGCCAGGCACAGCCTCCTGCCCTCACGGCACTATGGGGTTTGGGCCCCACAGTAGAAGGAGGACATCAATGTCCTGGAGTGTGTCCAGAGAAGGGCTACAAAGCTGGTGAAGGGCCTGGAACACAAGTCCTGTGAGGAGTGGCTGAGGGAACTGGGGGTGTTTGGGCTGGAGAAGAGGAGGCTCAGGGGAGACCTCATTGCTCTCTGCAACTGCCTGAAAGGAAGGTGTGGGGAGCTGGGAGTTGGCCTCTTCTCAGTAGTGATAGGACTAGAGGGAGTGGCCTCAAGTTGTGCCAAGGGAGGTTTAGGTTGGAAATGAGGAGAAATTTCTTCCCAGAAAGAGCAGTCAGGCATTGGAATGGGTTACCTAGGGAAATGTTGGCACCACAGTCCCTGGGGGTGTTCAAGGAAAGGTTGGACGTGGTGCTTAGGGATGTGGTTTAGTGGGTGACATTGGTAGTAGGGGAATGGTTGGACCAGATGATCTTGGAGGTCTTTTCCAACCTTAACAATTCTAGGAGTCTATGTTGGTTGTGGGGAATGAGAAATGGGCACAGCGATCACTGTTGTAGTTGGCCCATTAATTGCATACTTTGGTTAGTGGTCTAAAAATTTATGTCTGAAAACACTCCTTGGTTTTGAGGCACCCTTTCCCACTGGGAAATTAGTTATTCTGAATAAATAATTGGTGACAAACCCAACCATTACCATCCCAGGACAGTATCCACTGCCTTCTGCCTTTTCCAGCTGTTCCGGCTGCAACAGGCATCTGTTCACAACTTCTTGATAAGACACGGAAGCAGTAAAGTCTATTAAGACATCAAAAGGTTGTGAAAACATGCAGGTGGGACCTGGGGCACAGGCTGTGGGCAGCCCAGCTAGGCTGCATCAGCACCCTGCTCTGAGGGAGCTGTGGCTGCCATGGCAGGAGGCAGTGTCTGCAGGTGCTTGCCCCAGGTGGGCTTTGTAGGTTGGGGGCCAGGGCCAAGGGTGCTTTCCTCCTGCTTCTGGCCATTAGGAGCTAATGTGAGCATTGTAATATTAATTTTAAATGCCTCACGGGCCTTTGCAAAACAGACTTTGCCGATTTGTTAAACCTCAGATTTTGTTCGCAATGCTAGCATAGAGTGTTCAGGAATTCATGGACATCTTTACTCTGTTGTGTGCTACAAGGTGTTTCTGATTAAATTTATTTCACAAACTTGTGAAATAAATAGATGAACAATTCTCATAGACTTAGTGCCAGGTAAGTCTCCTGAGTGTCATTAAACTAGTGTTTGTAGCGTTCATGTCTAGTTTTCCTCAGGATTTTCAAAGTATGAGTAGGTTATCTGTGACAGAAACATATTGGAAATTCCTCTGGGAGATTTATTTGTCTGTTTTTCTTTGGGGTGTTGTTTGCTTGTTCATTTATTTTAAAGAAAAATCTCTGTTATGGGGGAGGTAGAAAAAATGCTTAAATACATTGAGCTTGTTTTTCAGCCTTGGAGTGCATGTTCTGCTTAACAGCCCACTTGAATTAATGAAGTTGGTCAAGTACATAGGGCACTGAAGATATAATGTATTTTATTGTAATGATTTGACTTCGTGTTTTTTTTTTTTTGTCAGTGTTTCTCAGAGCTTGTGCCCTTCATGTTAAAACTTCAAAGCTAGGAATTAAATGTCTGGCTTACAATAGGCTCTTAAATATCTGAAAAAAAAAAAAAACAAAAATAAACAAACAAAAAAAAAAGCCCTGGAGTTTTGTTTGTGAATTTATTTGCTCTTAATAAAAATTGATTGGTAGGTTTATGAAATTGTCAACCCCAGGTCTATAAATCCTTGTGTGCACTCATTTACGTACAAGACATTTTTATTTCTTTGTTTCAATACAGTATCTTCCCTAAAAAATTGAAAGCCCCAAAGCCAGACGTTTACATTAAAATGCAGGTTTGTTTATTTTGGAAAGTGTGATTTACAGCTGCAACTGAAAAAGCAGAGCAAGATAGTTTGAACGTTATAGAGAATGAAAACCAGGTAACATTGATTCTGTTTTCAGAAAAATAGTCACTTCTAAGCCAAAGCCCAAATCCACAAGCCTCTCCGCTGCTAAGCTGTGCTGATCATGATGCACTCCGGCAGTCTGCGTACAATGTGCAGTACAATGACCCGAGTCTAAATTGTGAGTCTCTTAAGTCTGAGTTGTAGAATATTGAAATGTAACCCAGTCTGTAATTAATGCTTTTATATGAAAAAGTCACCATATGGTTATTTTTCATGGATCTTCTTGTCCATATTCAGTCTGTAGCTCTCATTGTTATTACTGAATGTCAGTCCTCAGTGTGGTATCAGAAGGGGACCTGTCTGGTTCTCAGACACCCAGATCAATGGTGACTTCTGATGGAAACTTCTGAATAGCTGCTGCTCTTTTCTTAAAAACATTTGAGTTTCTCTAAATTCTGCTCAAATACTAATGTCCAGTGTTTACAAATTAAAACTTTTTCTCCAGTGTTGAGAAAAAAAAAAAAAGAAAAAAAAGAATGGATCTTTTGAAAAAGTTTGCTTGTTAATCCTTAAAGAGAACTCTTCTGCTATGACACAACAGCTATCATAAATGCTTTATTTTTCCATAGAGGTGTCATTACTCTAAAAATAGCAGTTGAAATGCTAACATCCATAGCTAAGTATTTGTTTTAAAGCTTTGAAATGTGGCTTCTTTTAGGAAAGACTATAGCATCTTTTCAGAAAGGTCATCAGGACAGTCCAATTTGTTTAGTGTGATGCATATGTAACATTTGAGGAAGATACATATTTCTTGTCTCTTGTATGTGATAGGACATATATGCAATGTTGTTGATTTGTTGTGCGGAGCATTCTGAAGCATCCCAAAATTTGTGTGTGGATTCCCAAAATGTAGTACAGTCTTGTAAACAACAGGTCTGACACTGCCATCTGGTTAGTCCCTGCTGTGTTTCAGTGACCTCAGGCACAGGCTGTCTCTCAGCATAGTTTGTACAACCTTTCCTGGTCTCCCTCTTTCCTCCAGCTATTTTCTTGTAGGAAAGGAGCAGCCTGTGACCTGCATGAATTATTTTGTATGAAAATTTAAAAATATAACTTCAAGAGAAAATTAGATTTGTAAAAAGAAAAGAAAAAAAACACACAAACAAACACAAAACACACACAAAACAAACAAACAAACAAACAAAACCAAACAGAAACAAACAAAAACCACAATGCTATAAGGAAAGTCTAGTTTTTTAGAGAGAAAAAATGTTTCTGAAAGAGCTTCTGGAATTTAATGACTAATAAAATGACCATATTCCAAGATATCATTTAGATTTGAGCACATGCCTAATTCTTTGTGGTATGCTTATGCATAAAATTAAGCACTTATGTACCCTGACTCCAGACATGGATGTCATGCATGAGGTTAATATACACTAACTGGAAAACTTACTGTAAAGCACCTAATTCATTTGAAAATGAGTTTATGTTGGTATCTCAATCAGATCACCATGTTGTCCTAAATATGAAGGAAAGGCTACACAAGGGGACCTCAGTGCACAAATGCTGCTTGTACGTTGTTGATGTTGGGCTATGTGGTTCTTAACAGAGCTATGATAAAGTACAAATTTCTCCTAATTCCAGCTTTGATCACCCCACTGACCTCAGTATAAACTTTGTTCTTTTAAGTTGTTCTGCAATAGCTACAAGTTACAAAAAATCTTACTCTACAAACAGTTAAAAGTCAGATTCCTGTGGAGAACAGGCAATAGTAGTGATTCAAGAACATAATCATCACAACATAAGAATTTTACTCTGAATCATTAGGTTTTAAATTCTTGACCACATATTATCTTGCCTGCTTTTCTATCTATAATTGCTGATTGTAGATCAAGAGCTGAATGACTGCAAGTTACCTTACTGAGCAGGTACATGTATTGTGTCCAAATGAGCTGAAATCTTAAAATGAAAAATCAGAACAAATAAAAAATGGAGTACCTCAGCAGAGGAAAAGCAAACAGCAAACCACACAAGTTGCAAGATTTCTACAATGAACTCTCTCTAGCAGTTTCAAAATTAGAATTTAATGTTCTGAAAAAATATAGTTGGATATGGTAGGAGGTTTTCTCAGTTATTACTTGGGTTGATCACAGGAAATCCCTGCTGATGTGTGAAGTCTCTAAGATTGTTGGATCCAGTTTCAGGCCTGAGCTGTCCCTGAGTTTAACATTTACTCCCCACCTCTACTCTGCCCTGGTCAGGCCTCACCTGGAGTACTGTGTCCAGTTCTGGGATACCCCGGTACAAAAAAAAAAAAAAAAAAAAAAAAAAAAAAGAAGATCTCCTGGAAAGAGTCCAGAGGAGGGCCACAAAGATGATACGGGGGCCTGGAGCATCCTCCTTATGAGGAAAGGCTGAGAGATCTGAGGCTGTTCAGCCTGGACAAAAGAACACTGAGAGGGGATCTCATCAATATGTTTAAATACCTGAGGTGTGGGAGACAGAGGGATTTGGCCAACCTCTTTTCAGTGGTTTGTGGGGACAGGACAAGGAGTAATGGCCACAAGGTGGAGCACAGGAAGTTCCGTATCAACATGTGAAAGAACTTCAGGGTGAGGGTGACAGAGCACTGGGACAGACTGCCCAGGGAGGTTGTGGAGTCTCCTTCTCTGGAGATATTTAAGGCCTGTCTGGATGCCTACCTGGGCAGCCTGCTCTAAGTAACCTACTTTGGCAGGGGGGTTGGACCCGATGATCTTTCAAGGTCCCCTTCAATTCTGTGATTCTGTGATTTAGGGGATCTGTTTTTTTTTGTACAACAATATCTATTTAATTGTGAAGTATTTTATTAACTCTTTTTACTTGACCTGCTGTCTCTCATTTACGTCAGTCGTTGATCTATGCAAAGCACATATGAGAAGCTGCTTTCCTTTTAATTAAAATTTTTAAGCATTTTAAACTGGGCAAAAGTTAACCAATGGAGAAAGTGAGCTCAGGCAACAGGACGTGGTAACACTAGCTTCGTGGTGGAGTATGGTAGCAGGGACTGGAACTGCGGTTTCTGCTTGTGAATCTTGTTTGAAGTAAACGATAGCTCATGATAAACCACAGGGACTCACAGCAGGTTAGTAAGTGGCAGAAAATAAATATTGGCATGTTCAGAGCAGCTTCCTTCAGAAGGTCTTGGTGTGCTTGTGTAACTGAATTCTGTTAATGCCTCTGGCACAGGTGATCATCAATCCTGTTACACATCAAGAGTGAACAGTAGGTTTCCAGGGAAGGTGTGTGACGAGCACCCAGGTCTGTGTGAGAAACACTCTGTAGCAATAACTTAGGCTCAGGCGAGGATCTCAGTGAAGTAGTAATTTATTCGAGATTGCAATGGCGGGCGCCCCACAATCAGGAGAGCGCATCTACTAGTTCCAAAACACAGTTTATATACTTTTTGATGACAGGACCCTTCCCTGTTTCCCCACAGAGTGGGTAATCCAGGTTCACAATCTATCTGATGCTTCACAAACAATGCATGGCCTTCAGATGCTGGCCTGTTAAATTTCAATTTCCTTTTGACATTTTTACTGCTGGAAGTGGTAATGTTTCTTCACTTATCTGACTTGACTTGACACTGTGATTTTCACCTAATTGTCCTAAGGAGTCTGGTTGTCTGCATTTTACAAGATCGCCTGCTAAACTTTCTTATCACTGTAAGCATATCTCAGTACCACATTCCCTCCTTCTAAACAATGTAACTCTGCAAAAACAACATTTCTATTCCCACAGAAGCTCTAAGTTTAGGCACATTAACAAAATTATCCAAGTGCCTGACTGAACTGTCTGAGGTGTCCAGCCAACCACAGCATCTGTCTGTGATAAGCACGTTGAACAATTCTGACTGCAGCGTTCAGGTATCCACGTGGGAGCTGAGAGAGCTCTTAAATCTCATCCTGGGGAGGCATGCTGAACATTTTAAAAATCTGATGCTGCATAAGAGATAAATTTTCCAAGTTTGCCTTACTATATTTACTTCAAGTTTATTGAATGCGATACTGATTTCTTCATTAAAAGCTAACAACTTGAAACAAACTTTTTCCACAGTTTAAAAGAAAAGAAGGGGGGAGGGAGGGGGAAAGGGAGTGTCCCTTTTTTTTTTTTGCCTGAACCACAAGATACTTAGGGATGTCATAGAGGCAGTTGCAGTGATGCACAGGAAATAGATACCCTAAAACTTTGACTGGTCTTAACTTTCCATGTGCAAACAGAAATTCTCCTCCAGTCTGTCATGTGCTTTTTATGTTGTCTAGCAGTGCTTGAAATTCCTACCTTCATGTCAATGAGAACACGAAGCAATTCCCTGTGTGGTGTAGGTGTGTCCTGGTCTCCCTCAGACTCACTGCCCTCCCAGCCCAAGTCTGAAGGAAAGTCATGCTGGAGAGCAGGCTCTCCGGTGCTGAAGGATGCTAGCCTTGAGTTGTGATGTTTAAGTGTTTGTTCCTTAGTGGGCTGGTGCTGAAAAAAATCTTTCTTCAGCAGTAAAGCTTGCTCTTGTTCCTGTTTTAAATGGTACTAATGAATTCTTGATTGTCTGTGTGCAATAAAGATTTTAGTTAAGTAGACATTTTCCTAAGTTAAAGGCCTGTGGCTGTGCAGAAGTTTGGCGTATAGGAAATGTATTTATTGGATTAAGAACCCCTAGTTAATGCAGGCATAATTCCATTGAAAAAAGAGCCATAATTTCCTTTTTGTTCTTTATTTGGTTATCCATGGTATTGTTGCATTTCCATACGTACCTCAATAAATACACTAAGGCATGTCATCCCTTTATCTATGAGCTTGTGTGGTTTAGACACATGGAAAAGGGTAAAAGCAAAGTCTAATCCTTGCATACTTAGTAGCAAAACTGTCTTTTTTTTTTTCTTTTTTTTTTTTTTAGGGGTGGGGGGTGTTGGGCTTTGGTTTCTGTTTGGAACAACTCAATGAATGGTTGAGGCCTGGTAGCAACAAAAGGACAGAGGGTAGAGCCATGCTGATGTTTCATGTGGTCACATACTTTAACTCTGAAAGTAAATGATATTTTTCTACTCAGTGGTTGTTTCTAAGATTTTCTTCTGGAAAACTGAACTTTTAAAAAAGACAGAATATGCTAGTTATTGCTTTTCTCTTTTCTTTGATCTTTTCACTAAAAAGAAGGCAAAAGAGAATAGATACATATCTATACAAAAAAGTGTAAGATTGAACACTAGTATATACTACCTGAAACAACCACTGCTCTTATCTCTCCTCCCCTTTCCCCCCCAAGTGAGCTCCAAAGGGTTCAGCTCACAACACCACAGAGGGTTCCTGTCTGGAACAGGAGACCCCTGGCTCTTGGTGCTGAAATCAAATGTACACTTCACTTTTACACAGATGGTGGTGGTACGGAATGGGTAAGAATCCTTTGTATGAAATATAAAGTGGATCTCAGCACCAAACTGTTGGATATGATCCTTCTGAGTTGCTCTAACATTATGACTCTCAGGGTAAGGATGTGTGCTTGCCCCCCTAGGGTGTTCATATGTTGCTTCTTATTATTTCATGTTGGGTTTGTGGTAATTGAAGAGCAGCAGATCTGTCCTGAGCTGCACACAAATTCAATGCTTTTCAGTAATCTTACCTGTCATTACAGGATCCTCAGAAAATGTAAGTTCTGGAGCTTCCTGTTCTGCTGATTGTATTGGTGAGTAACACAAGACTGTATTCAGGCCTTGTATGTGATGAGGAAAGAGGGATTTGAAAACTTCCTTCTCTTCAACAGGGACGTTGATTTATTAGAAGAATGATATTTATGTCCAAGTGATATGCATTCACAGAAGTATCTGAGAAGTCCTACTGAACTTTACCATGCACAGACAGCCTCAAGTTCACATTCTGTGAACTGAGAAAACTCATAAACATTAGGGCTAAACAAACTACTAAGCCAGTGCAGGACAAAACCCAGCCATGTATGAATGTCTTTTTTCCAGAACCCAGTGTCAGCTCCTTTCATACTGAAATGGGCATGAAGAAAGACTTCTCCTTCAGTGACCATGAACAAAACTTCTATTCTTTAAAGGACGGACAGAGAAGAAGACAGGATATTGAGCTGACCTGGAAAGGTTTGGTTGGATGGCCTGAAGTACAGTTTATAACTTTTGCATCTGATTTACATTGCCAGCAGGTGCTTGAATGTGCAGATATATATATATATATATATATATATATATATATATATATATATATAATGTTTTTATTGTAGCAGGAGGGAAAACATGTGGATGTTCTGCTCACAAGATCTCACCCTGGCCTCTTAGCTTCCTACCCAGACAGTACAGCTTAGAGACCCTTGGCTCGTTCAGCATTATTTCATCCCCGTGTGGCATTGTAATTGAAAGTGCTTGAGTGTGTCAGTGTCACTGTGAGGCAAAGAAAAGGAAGTTCTATTTTATGGGAGTCACAGTGGTCAGTTTTCTGGGATCTTGTCTTCTTCACCTGAGGGAAGAATGTGTATTTTCTATGAATCTTTCCTCTTCTGCACTTCAGTGGTCCTAGATAAGGCCATACCATGATATCTTCTAGGGATATCATATTTGTTACAATCTCACACATCCAATCTCACACATCACAGACACCAAAACTTTTGGCACTGAAGGTATTATGACTCCAATCCTTTCCTCCTGTGAGGGTAAGTTATCACCTGGCCTAGAAGAGAATCTCTGATTAGAGGAATACAGACACTATGCAACACGCATCAGGGTGTCTGACATCGTGTTCTCTAGAGGACAGTGCTGCTAATGGATGTTGCAAGGTCACAACAATGTCTTCATATACAAACATGAACAATCCCTCTCTTCCCATGCTTTCTTTTCCTCAGCCTGGATCTTCTAGGGTAGGTTGTCAGAACCAAACAAACTTTAGTTTGTGAAGGTCCAGCTTTGCTGCTCTCTGAAAGGTGTCAAGAGAGCATCGTGCCAGAACTGCATCACATTCTCTTTCTGCTCTTGGAATTAGATTCTTGACTTGATGGGAATTGTGAGGCTGTGAGCATAAGAGAGAGGGAAATTCTCTCCACCTTCCATATAGGATCTATTTCTTGCATGCAGGGTGCTTTCAGAAACCCGGTTCTTTCAGTTGTAAGCCCAAGTGGGAAAGGAACATTTTGAAAATTTAGCCCCTTACTTATCTGATTTTAGTGGTGAAAAGATTAAAAAATATATTTAAAAAAGGAGGAAAAAAACCTGCAAAAGACAAAAGGTTTTTTGTTTGTGTTTCCTAGGACACAGTGTATCATACTTCCCCCAAAGAGCTAGATACAGCTACAGGTATTCAGCAGTCATCAACACGTTCCTGCAGGAGAGTATTTATAAAAGCAGTGGCATCTCTTTGGAGAGCACAGTGATCATTGAAGTATTGGGGAACTGCCAGATGGTTTTGAAAGTGAGTATTGTCATAGTCTGAGTGATTGGGATGAGCTAACATGGAACTGTGTCTTTCTGTGGGATTACTGCTACATTTAATAAATATTTTTTTCATAATTAGAGATGCAGATTTGCCTGAATGCAACACAACTTCAAATTAAATAGCTTAGAAGGCAGATTAAACAAAACATTTTCTTTCTGAAGTGGCCTGTTTTGTTTTCATAAATTTCATTGTTTTGTTACATTAAGTGCAGAACTAGATATGAAATACAGAACTAGATATGAAGCTAATCCCTTTGAAAAGAATTTGTTTTATTTTTAATTACTTTCATATCTGTAGCTGTAATTTAAAAATAGCAAACTTTTTAAAGAGAACTTGAGAAACCTGTATGATGTGCTGGATAGGTGCCTTTCCTAGTACAGTGTAAAATTCAGTTTTGTAACACTCCATTGATCTCAGTAGAAGATCTCTGTCTCAGTGACAGACCAACAGACCATTTTCAGTTTACAGACCTCTTCTTTAGGTGAGCCCTGTGGTAGGCAAGCTGAAGAATTACAGTTCTTAAAAAGGTGAGCATGGAAAATAAACTCTCATCTGCCTTGGTGTTCTTTGGGTTAACAAATGAGCTAATTCATCCGTTCTGTGGGGGAGTTGACATATGTGTGCAATATACAAAAATATAGATGAAGCCAACAAAGAATAGGATAGTTATCTCTGTCCTAATATGGCTATGTGGATAAAATTACCTGGTCAGTGGTCCCCTGTTTTTGCATAAAAAAATAAGAATTCGGTTACTGTCTTCAGGTTGAATCATTGAGTTCTGCCTTGTTATGTCAGTAGCTGAACTCTGCTACTTCTAGCTTTTTGTCTTAGTTGAGGTCTCGTAGGACATGCAAAAGAATCTGTAGTTAAATGCTTGTCTTTATAAAATAGAAAATATTAGGGAAAAAATCACTAGTGGTTGTAATCTATGCTGTATTTAAAAAGGGGACAATGGAACACCATTCTTGTTACATCATTCGAGAACAGCTCTTCCTTAGTACTACCAGCCAAATTGGAAATCACTTAGGCATGCATTTTCTCCTCTGAATTCAGTAAAATTAAACTATGAAATGGCTAATGAATATGGAGCACTTTACTGTGTTTAGTTGCAAGAATCAACCAACATAAGTAGTCATTTTGCTTCTCCACAGAAGTAGAAAGGATTTATATTTATCCAGGTTCCTACTTTAACTTAGAATTGGTGATTGTTTCTGGCTTGAAAATAAAAGGGTATAACTGTGCTGTACAAAATACACTTAATAATCAGTGAAACTTATTTGTAGAAGAAATTTCTGGAAACTGTCTCAGATATTTACCCTGAAGATGTGGCTATTGCAGTTGTCTTGTTTGCAGCACTGAGGCTTTTCTTCATAGTCTTCTACTTACATGTCCTTATGTGACAAAGTCCACATGTTCCTAATGGCATTGATATTAATTGCTCTATAATCTTTACTCCTAGGTGCAAGATGTACAGATCAAGAAAAGTCTTGCATCCAGAGAAGAGTCTCTGAAGGAAATGGACACTCTAAGGTGGAAAAACTTCTAATTTAGCTTAGTTTTGTTTGTTTGTTTGTTTTGTTTTTGTGTTTGTTTTGATACTGTATGGTTTAGCAGCAGATAAATCTGAAGACCATCAGTAAAATGAGGATCATATGGTCCAAAAAGATTTTTTGAACTTATTTTTCATCCTTTTTATGTAAAATTATTTGATGAGTAGACAGTTTAAGTGATTCTGGGTACAAACTGTCAAGCCTCTTGCTGCCTAGCAGCAAGTATGGAACATTCATTAGTTTTCTGAGTTGCAGTTGTTACTTGCAGAGACTCTTGAGTTTTGAACTCCATTTTAGAAGTTCTGGGTTTGTAGGGGACTGTATTTCTTGTGATGTAAAACTTTTTTTTTTTCTTCTTCCAGGTGATTTAAATTCCATTTATTCTTCTAATGTCACGAGTCTTCTAATGCCATCTTCTTCCACTTATACTAGCTTACTTTTAATATACTGTCAGTGTGTAGCTCTCTGACAGGCAAAGGTATGGACACTTGTGAAGAATCCTATATAAAAAGAAGCCTCTTCTAACTGTGGAGGTCCAGTATTTTTTCCAGAGAGCTTCTTGTATTACCAAAAAAAAAAGGAATTTCTGTTGTCTGGTCTGAGCCTCCTAATCTTCTCTTTGTCCTGCTGCTTGGATTCTCAGCCTTTAAACAACACTGACAAGTGAGATAATTGACTCAATTCAGAGTGTCAAAAAGAGCAAGTTTGGAGTAAATGTATTGCTTTTTATGTTCATCAAGAAGAGCTCTGTGTTCCAAAATAAGAGTAGTGGTATTGGAGTTCCAATCATTTATACAGGCACACATTCTTCCATAAAGATATTTGTTTTATTCTTTGCAGAGAAGTGAAAAAAGAGGTAGCAAAGAAAGCATTCAGTGAAGTCTGGCTATTGAAAATAATTATTCAGACCAGGGAACCTTATTAGCATTTCCCTCAGCCTATTGTGAATAACAGTGGTATAGCTTGTCCTCTGAACACGCGTGTAATTTCCACAAATAGTAACAAAAGCAACCTCATTTGCCTAGGAGTATAGAAACCCTTATCCCATGTACAGTCTTTTCTTCTGGAAAGACTTTTTCAATGCACTAACACCTGGACAATGTTTTCCTCTTGCACTGTCTTTATGAGTTGGCTTGAAATGAATGGTTAGTTCCAATGTTAATGTGCAGAAGAACCGTGTATCTCCCTGTTTGGGAGCTGACCATTGGAATACTGCAGAATTCTTCCTTTAGATGGCTTATCTTTCCCTATTGAGAGGGAAAATAGATTATTAGATTACATTGTGTTAGGACTGAAAATCAGTGTTCAAACACAGTCACTTCCAAAAGTGGAAACTTCTGTACTCTCAGCCTGGGATAGCAAAGTTACTGAGTCAGACAACAAGGACTGGGGGATAACACCGTGATAAAGCCCAAGTATGTACACCTAGCAGAGCAGGAAGATAAAAACAAAGGGTTGACTGGAAAGCACTTAATCATGGTTTTGTGCGTATCACAGCAGAAGACAAATTTTTAAGAGTACATGCATTCATGCAGTCGTTGAAGAGGTGAGACCTGGTAGAGTCATGCTCTAGGTTGACTGTTATTTGTGCCTATTATATCTATCTCCTTGTTAAAGACTACAAATTTTTACGGCTTGATGACAGGCTAGCAGCCCATGGTGCTTGTCTGATTTGTTTTAGAAGTTAGAGTTATGAAATTATCTGCAATTTGCATTCTTGTTGGGGTTAGGAAGCCAACACATTGTTACCTGAGCACAGTGTGCACTTGTTCTCATGCTATTGCTACATAGCATTGTTTAAATAAATGTTCCTTTATAAGGCGTGGGTCATATTCAATTCGATTTCTTTGAGTAGAGTAAAAATACTCTTCTTAGTTAACGCTTCTCTGCAAATACAGAGAATCTGGAATGAAAAAGCATATGTCTGTAAATGATCTGATTAAAAATAATGCACTGAAGTTAAACACACCAACAAACCCTGGCTTTAATAAAACCTGTCTAAGATCTTTAAAATGATTGGGCTTTCTGTGGCTTTTGTATCAAACCAAGTGTCCTGCAAGGTAGAATTTATGTCTCTCCTCTTTCATTACAACAAAGCAATGACTTAAAATTATTGTAATAGGCCATAATACTTCCTAGTATTGTAGCATGCATGTGTGATTTCACACTTTACATTTTACCAGATGGATGTGCTGGGAATATGCCCAACCAGGTATCAGCGAAAGGGTTCTGTTCTTGTCAAAACAAGGGACTTAAACCTCTGCTCTCATCGATATTCTGGTTTTACTTCTGTGCAGTCTGTTGCTCTTCCTTGTATGTCAGTAAGTGCTGGGAAATGGCATTGGTTCTTCCACAGGTCCTTTTAATTTCTTTGGAAAGTCTAAGGACCAGGTCTACAATTCGTGTCAGGTACTTCTATGGGAAGGAACATTTTTAGTAATGTAAATGAAAACATTTTGAGTAGTTGTTTATGCTCAATTACGTTTGTGCGTGTCTACCCAAATTTGAATCCTTAGCAAAGAAACAATTACTGTTGTTGTTGTCCTTTTAATGGCTATTAACATAATCTGGTTTTAATGCAGATTTGTACTGTAATTGTTGAGTATTATAGAATAAATGCAAGAGATTACTATGGTGCTTGTATTAACCTCTGTCATTAAAACCTTATAGTGGAAACTGACAGAAGAGCATGAAAGAGGGGAATAGAAAGAAGGAAAATAAAGCTTTTTTAAAAGCAAAATTTACAACTTTTCACTGCTCATAGCAAATACTGTTAATGTTTGTATTTTGTATCACTTTAATTAGGTGAAAAATAACTGTTCCTTGTATTGTACTAGCTAGTCATCATTTACCAGCCTTTTTCTCGACTTACTTGACCAGAAAGATCTGCTTAACACTAATGCTTTGCAAACTGAAATGAATTGAGACCATTTGACACTGAAAGTTAGTAGCAGTTGCATTTCAGTGAAGGAAAAGTGTAGACTGAAAAAAAGAGCACATTAACCTACACAGGCTGGGGGCAATCAGAGGTCTATACAGAAGACTTAACTACATCACAGAACTGGAAACCTCCATGAAGTCAGGAGTGAAAGAATTGGGCAGCCTGACATAGGTCATCAAGACTTTCCCTGAAGTATCTTTTCTTCTCAGTTGGAGCAGCAGATCCTGTCTTCTAAACTGGAATGTGTTCAGAGCATTAAGGATGGAGTCCTGGCAGAAGCCAAGTGTACTGAATCCAACCTCGTTGCATTTTCTCAGAAAAGGTGGCAGGGTAAAGACAGAGACTCAGTCTTCGTTGAAACTCTTTCAAGTGGAAGCAGAGACACTGTACAAAAAAGGTAATAGGATGTTTCTGCTTTATCAAGAATAAAATTATTTCTTGCAAAACCAAATGATTTCCTAGAAGAATCTTGGGATTGCATCTTGCCTGTGAGAACTCCAGATATTTCTGTTCTAGTATTAAACTATGTGAAAGGTGATGTTTGTACAGTCTGAGCTACAGACAGCTGCCATTTTTTTGAAAGCCGGAGAGACTGCTGTAACTGTACTTTGAGTGGCTATCTAAAAGTGGTAGATTGAGCTCTAAATGTGAGGAACCTTTTTTTTTTTTTTTTTTTTTTCTGCTTTAAAAATATTTATATATGAATTTCCAGAATACTTTTTATTTGTATTTGCACTGATGTAAGATGGCGTGATCTTCCTCCTGGGGAAGAACCTTAGAGTCCAGCCATGTATTATTCTTGGCACACAGATCTCCTATTGAATTTTGGGAGGTTGGGGTATGGGACAGAGTAAATGATTATATAAAACTAGAAAGGACAATGATTGTAAAGTAGCAGGGTAATTGTAAAAGGCATATTTATAGCAAATGGGATTTTTTTTTTTCAGATGTATCTGCTTTGTTTTGTTTCTCTGAATTTCTTTCACACCACATTTGTGTTTAGGCCTTCATTCTATGATATTCAACCAGAGTACAGGCATACATATTCATCCCTTGACTTTACGGAAACTAGAGAGATTCTTACATGTAGAAAGAAATGCTGAGAGTAACATTTCCCTAAAATTTGGTGTTAACCAAAGCAAATGGCCAGAAACCAGATGTCTGATTTTTTCTTATGTCTTTCCAGTGGGCTCCAAGGATCTATATATGACCAGCATGCTCTGTGAAAGGGAACAAACCAAGAAGGAGGTCACTGGGAAGGAAGTGACCAACCTATTGTGGAAGCTTTGCCTAGCACATAGTATGAGTTTTGAGGTGAGTTTTTACATGTAACTTCAGTTTCTAGTAATACACTTTGTGGTCAAAAAAAAAAAAAGTGTAGTGGGCCATATCCAGCTGGCGGATGGTCACTAGTGGGGTCCCTCAAGGCTCCATTTTAGGGCCCTTATAAATGTCCTTACAAATGATTTGGATGTAGGACTAGAAGGTGTTTTGAACAAATTTGCTGACGACACCAAACTTGGAGGAGTTGTGAACTCTGATGAGGGTGGAAAGGCCTTGCAGAGAGATCTGGACGGACTGGAGAGCTGGGCGATCACCAACCACATGAAGTTTAACAAAGGCAAGTGCCAGGTCCTGCACCTGGTAAGGGGCAACCCTGGCTACATGTACAGACTGGGTGACGAGACGCTGGAGAGCAGCCCCGCAGAGAGGGATCTGGGGGTTGTGGTAGACAGCAAGTTGAATATGAGCCAGCAGTGTGCCCTGGCAGCCAGGAGGGCCAACCGTATCCTGGGGTGCATCAAGCACAGCATCACTAGTCGGTCGAGGGAGGTGATTGTCCTGCTCTGCTCTGCGCTGGTGCAGCTTCACCTCGAGTACTGTGTGCAGTTCTGGGCACCACAGTACAAGGACATTAAACTGTTGGAGAGTGTCCAGAGGAGGGCAACAAAGATGGTGAAGGGCCTAGAGGGGAAGACATATGAGGAACGGCTGAGGGCACTGGGCCTTTTCAGCCTGGAGAAGAGGAGGCTGAGGGGGGACCTCTTCACAGTCTACAACTTCCTTGTGAGGGGGAGTGGAGAGGCAGGTGACCTATTCTCTGAAAACACTAGTGATAGTGATTCAAAGATTGAAGCCAAAATTTCCTTAAGTGGTGTATTCTTTATTGCAGCGCTGGATGCATGGGGGATCTTTCCACCTAGCTTAGGGATATGGTTTAGTGGGGAATGTTTGTGTTAGGTTAGAGGTTGGACTTGATGATCTTGAGGTCTCTTCCAACCTAGAAATTCTGTGATTCTGTGATTCTGTGCATATCTGAAGCAACAAACCATCTCATATTTATACAGCAAAATGATGAATATTCTATTAACGCCTATACATATTCATTACCCAAACCCGCCTACTCTTGCTTCGTATGCTAATTAGCTTATCAGTCCTTGCGCTTGCGCAAAGCCTTCCAAGAATTGTGGGCCGGGGTCTTTGGGACATGGGCAGTGGTCTCTGGGAGGAAGACCATAGGTCTTCCTCGTGATGCACTTTTCACCTTTTGCTTAGAAAATGCCAGATAGGATGAATCAGTTTTTTTCCAAGCTGAGTTGGATTTCAGCCTAGATGAGGGTTGGCAGATAACGGGATGTCTCAGTTAACAAGACATAACAGAAGGTTGACTCAAGTTATCTCAAGTCTCAGCCTGACTGAGGGTTGACAGATAATGGGATGTTTCAATTAACAAGATGCGTCAACATAACAAAAGGTTGACAGATAACAAGATGTCATCTATTTTGTTCTCATTAATTTTTAACCACAAGATTTATTCTATCCTAAACTGAGTCTATACAATATCAATAGGACTTGCGGGAACGGTGTTAAGCTGAGGCAGGGGATGTTTAGGCTGGACATCAGGAAGAGGTTCTTCACCGAGTGGGTTGTTGCGCACTGGAACAGGCTCCCCAGGGACGTAGTCACTGCACCAAGCATGTCTGGGTTTAAGAAGCAATTGGACTGTGCACTTGGTCACATGGTCTAAACTTTTGGGCAGACCTGTGTGGTGCCATGAATCGGACTTGATGATCCTTATGGGTCCCTTCCAACTTGGGATATTCTATGATTCTATGATTCTATGGTCTGAGAGTTCTACACAGACAGATGTATGACTTCCATTGGACAAGTTTAGAATCACTCTGGCACCATTACCGTGGCCCTTCATTATCCTTACGTAATCCATAGCATCAAACCTGTTCCTATGGGAATTGTACAATTTATGATGCAGCAAGAGAGTGTAACAGAAAGAGGGAGATGGGATAGTAAATCTAGTAGCCTCAAGGTTATGGAGGTCACTTATTTTTTAACTGGGTGAATCCAAGTGTTTGAAAGCAATTAAAAAAATAAATAAAACAAAAACCCAAAAATGTTCTTTTGCTCACTAAACTGACTGGCTTCTTTCTACTTATCTTTTTCTATTACCTGCATGCTGTACTTACTGCCTTTGTTCTCCCTTCCCTATTATGATTTAACTGCATGTTTTAGTTGTATCTTTACAACTTTGTATCTTTACAACTTTACAACTATCTTTGTATCATTAGGTATCAAACATATATAAACTCTACTGTAGCTCAGACAACTTTATATATAGGAGTTTAAAAAAATCTATTTTTGCTGCAAATTGGCTAAAAATTTTGAAAGATGAAACATTGTGTAAAATGGAATTTATGCATAATGGGTTGAAAAGTTTCTAAGCTCTGTTATTATGAACAGATTTTCAATCTTTATTCCAAGTTAGTTGTAATAGAGGTGGGGAAGCAGAAAGATATGTCCCATTTCTGGAGTATGCAAGTAAAGCCAAAAGATGAATATTTACATTAGGATTTAGCATTGCCATAAATTGCTAGTTATGTGGTTTGTTTAATATTCAAAATTACTACCTAACATATGAAACTAATGTGAATTTCCAAAAATATGTTTTTAAACATCATACATCTCTCCTACGTCTTGTGACCTTTTACTGTTCTTGGATAAGGATTTATTGTTAGACATGTCAGAAGAATACTGGCTCCAGGTTCTTCTTCTGGTAGTTATATGTAGCATGGGCCTGATTCTAAGAGTCAGCAGAAGTTTGTTCTGGCTACATTATGCTAAATAAAGAACAGTTTTTGTAGCAGAAAATTTAATTCAGTAGAAATTGTAGTTTTGATTTTAAAGGGCAGCAGTTTTAAAAACGCTGAAGCCTTGCATTGTTTTGGGAATGTATAAGTGCTGGATTATAAAAAGATAAAATGCTTTGAAGTGTCACTTTTACATATAAACAATAAATCAGACTGAAAAGATGACTTGTAAGGTTGTAAGACCACTGAATATTGGGAAAAAGCAATTTTGAACTGTATAAAAAAAGTCTGGTTTGTATTGACGCTGCAGTTTGTACAATTCAGCATCAAAAACTTCTTTCCTACAACTTTACTGGGAGATACTGTCCTTGGTAGTGCTATTGTTTCCATGTTTGAGTTCCAAAGTTCTTTCTCGTTGCCTCATTCCCTTAAAACAGTTTGCACATGAATCCCCTGCTGCTGAGTCTTAAATGGTTTGTTCCATGTGTTTCTGATGAATTCTAGCAATAACTATCATATTTTTTTGGGAGTGCTGCTTGGGGCCAGAGGCAACGTTCTCACCATTTTCACTGGTGATTGCTGCTAACGTAGGGTAGAATATTGTGGTCACATGGAACATGCAGTACCTTCATTTTTTTCTGTGACGGCCATCATTCTAGATGAGGGTCTGCTTGTATCCTTAGATTGTTCAGGTCTTGACATTTTTATTGATACACTGGAAGCAACATATCAGTTAGTATTTGTCGCTGTCTTTGAAACCAAGATCCCTATCTTCTGTGAAATTCTGAGGTTATCAAGAACACCTGTTATACACAATAGAGAATGATCAGCAGATGATGGTGCTTAATCATTGCTGATGGGAGAAAACTGATGCCAAAACCTAAGAGAGAGAGCACTCCAATATCCCGTTATCCTTCAAATTGAATGGTTCTTGCTGGTAATGGAGCTTCCATATTGAGCTACCTTGAAGAAAAAAAATAAATACAAGAACACAGTTCTTGTTTAAATCATTCATGGTCAGCATGTTACTAGAAAACAGATATGTCCTAATGGGGAAAACACTGAATTGAGCCTTAGTGCCTTCAAAAATCTTCAGTCCTAGCCTAGGAGAAGGCACTCCACCTTCATTCATGTAATGTAAGTCCGGTGTCAAGCAACAAAGGCTGTCTGCATCTTCCTTGGGAAGAAGTGACACAGATGCTCCAGTATGGGTACAGATGGGGTACATGCTTTACGGGGACTGGAGAAGAAAACCATGGCGGATTACAGCTCTGCAGGGTAGTGGTGCCTGTTTAGATATGAATATACTGCATATATTCACTTTTCTCTTAGTATTAGCTGTGATTAACAAGCACAAGTAGGTGTTTGTGTAATGTGGCATGAGACTTATGGTAAAGACATAATATAATAATAAAAAAAGACAGCCCTAGGAGTTACTACTAATGTATTAAATAGTGATCATAGCCTGACCTTGTATCACAGCCTGACAAAGACCTATAGCACTAGGCTGGGGAGCAAGCGGCAGGTGGCCTTTCGAAGTGCTGTTCTGTGGGACACGTTTCTGTCACTGAGCTGTAAGCAAGTCTGCCATCTTTTTAGCATGTGTTAGGGAGACTGGTGCTAAAGAGAGCAGAGCTGTGAAAATAAGGGTTCTTGGTATGTAGAATAAAATCAGCCTCTCTACTTATGATAACGCTGAATTCCATGTGACTGTCATTGTAAACGCAATATATAATGGCGTTTAGGAACAGACTAGAGTGCTAAATAGAGTTTGGAAAATGCTGAAAAAAGAAATCATTGTAGTGAACCTGAGAAAGTTTCTCTAAATCCTGCCTTCTTTTGAACACCCATATTTCAATGTCTTTGAAGAAATGGTAGATGATTTTTCCCAGAAACAGAAGGATGTCACTTCTGTCTCCAAAGGGGCCCCGATAGCTTCTTGTGTGGGAAATTTGTTTTGTAAATTACTAGAATTAGCACAAGTGACTGCTGTTTGTGTCACTGCCTAAAAGAGAGGTGAATTATTTATCATAAGGCTGTCCCAACACAGGGTTTGACTGGTCATCGGCTGTTTTCATTGTTCCAGGGTGTTCCTTCTTTGTGACAAGGCATTTCAAAAGGGATCTGTATTATCCCTCATTCTAACCAATAAAATGTCCTTTTGGCTAGGAAAGAAGTTATGGGAATGGTGATAGTGTTGCTTGGGAGACAGCTCTGTTATTATGCATGTATGGCTTGTTTGTCCCCTTATTGTCTGACTGTGAATGAGTCAAGATTATGCATCTCTTTCAGGACCCCAAACCAAGAATAAGTAGAAGGGAAAATCTCAAACTCCAGTGAAAACAGTAAACAGTGGAGAAAATGGAGGAGGAGACTGTGTCATTTCCAGGAAATAAAAGCTGTTGTTTAATTTTTTAAGCTATTATGAGACAAGATTGAATTTCAATGTGGATGTAGATTAGCTAATGGACCATTAAGTGGACAAGCTGCATACTGACAAAGAATGGTCAAAGGGATATGGGGAGAAGGGATCCTCACTTGAGAGAGATTTGAAGATTTGAAGGAAGGCTGGCACACAGCTTCTGCTGGGGGCTGCATTTACATATGGCCGTCTGAATTTTGATGCTGAACTGGTAGCTCTGGTGAATGTAGCTATATGTGTGCATTCAGCAGCGTGGGCAAGAGTATGTCAGGCTCACTCACCCAACTTCTGTATCCCAATCTGAGCCAAAAATGTTGACATATAGGGCATAGTCTCAGTGTTTTTTGTATGATATATACATGCACTATGGACCCATACAGTAACTAGTTCTTCCCATAAATATTCCACAAGAAGTTTTGTACAAACCCCTAATATTCTTCCCTTGCTTTCCATAATTAGTCCTGGTGGACTAATTAGTTCTGTCAGTAGACTTCAAAGAGAAGATTGTGCCACCTCCATGTGATATCAGACCTGTCATTCAATTAAAGGAATAACTGGTTCTTTAGCATATGTACAGTTGAAAAAAAACAATCAGCTGAAAAACAGAAGTACAGAGAAAAGACTAAGTAATTCCAAAGATGTATATTAAATTTGTTGGAGAGAATGGCTCAAACTTTTACTGAGAACACATATTGGTAGGTGAAAACAAATATGTTCATTGAACACATCAGAGTAACTTCCCTTGTGATTACATGGGGTTTATACTTGGAAGCAAATAACGTGTCAGGCTTCCAAAGAGTAAGTGCTCCTGTACATCATAAATAGAAGTATTTTATTGAGCAACATCTTACTACTATACCTTCTGATTTAAACTATAACATATCTATGCTTTCAGAGGAAAAAAAAAAAAAAAAGATGGAGATACAGATGTCTGCAGATAAAAGGAAAAACAAACTCCTGAGTACAATAAAAGCCGGGCTTCTTTATACTTCATTTAGGCTTGTGAGTGGTAGCCAAATTAGCATGTAGTTTCTGGTTCTGAAAATGCAAATAGAGGAATTTACAATGAGATTATTGTTTCTCTGACATCCCAATTTCAGTAAAACTTACCTTAAAAAGTACAAACAGCCTACTTCAGCAGGCAGTTCATTCCAAAGCTTTATTTTGTTAGGAAATAAAAATAGTTGTTTCCCTGCTAAATTTTGTCCTGGGTCTATTAGTCTAGATGTCTAATTAGATTAGAGTTGGTCTTGTCAGCAGGTATGAAACTGAATGAAGTTTGTCTACAGCCTAAAATCATGTTGCCTCAAAATATATTAGTCTGGAGATGGTACAGGGACTGTGCTGATCGGCCACCTGAGCCAGGCCCAACATGGCCTATTCCCGGCGGCAGCTGCACGCGCAGCTCCTTGTGATGGAGTCCGCGAGGCCATGCACCTCCTTAGCTCCCCCCTTCAGACTGCCATGGTGTGCTTACGTGTATAAAAATGGACATAAGGCCTGAATTTAACACATACTTTTGAAGAACTTCATTAAACAAAGTTTTCTGAATTTTACAGACTGTGAAATGTAATCTGTTTCCCCAGCTCCATGGTGCTCAGGGCTCAGTAATTTGTTTTTAAAGTGGACCTTAGAGCTAATGCTGGAATATATGTTTATCTAGCTGGATTTTAGCTAGGAATTATAAATGTCATCCAAATTAAATCCTACGAAGTGTTTCATGTACAACAATAAATGTCATTTTGATGAAATCAATACATTACTGCTGAAAAGAAAAGAAGTCCCAAAAGAACAGAAGCATAAACAATATTTATATTGGATCTGAAAAATGATTTCCTTAGCCTATCAAACAACACAGTAAGAGATTACTCTGTCTTCTTACTGAAAGATAAATTCTTTTTACTGAAAATGTTTTGGCAGTCTTAAATGAAAATTAAATGTTGGCATTGAGTTATTCCAATTTTTTATTACTTTTGGAAGCAGCTCCTGAGAGGAAGGTCAAGAGGCCCAAATAGGTCTCCCCCCAGACCTTTGGAACTGTGACTTAGTGTAATTCACACTGTTTGAATGATATTTACACAAAGAAATATTTTTTCATTGGAACCTGTGCAGTAGAGCTGTATCTAAACCTTTCACATCTGAAGTGAAAAAACAGTTGAAGTGAATCCTCATGATGTGGAGCATGATTAAAGCTTGCACACTGTGAAGTTAGATTAAAGTGAACATATAAGTTACTGTATTTAACATTCTCCTAATTTTTCAAGTAATGAGACTTATCTCCCATCTTGAACTTTAGATCAGGTCTCAGAGGAACATATCTACATGTTATTTAGCCTTTAAATGCTTTTCTTGCTGTACCAAAAGCTTCTACTGAGACCAAAATAACAATGTGATGAATAGTGTATATGCAAAAGAAAAGGATTTATGTACACTGACAAGTGCATGAGAATAATGTCCTGCAGGTAAAATAGCAGGTGTATGTAGTAGCAATTCAGCAGAGAAGAGAGCAGTTATGTCTTTGCTTTTCCCCATTAAGATGGGATATTGTCACACAAATATTAGCCAGAGACACTTAAGCAAAACTTTTAAGTGTTGGTCCCCCTTCAGTTAAATGATCTTTCTCATAAATTTCAGATTAAAATAAAGTTAGCTTGACTGTTGTTTCATTTTGTCATAGTTACGTCAACTGTTCTGGTCATGCACCAGGATCTCACAAAGTCAGAGAAGATTACAGTCTTCTCTTCCAGATTGTTATTCATTTGTTTGGAAGTGGTGTGCTTAGTGGTCACTGATCACTGTTGCTTGAGGGACTGAGTGGTATCCTAAGTGAAAGCCCTTCTCCTTAGATGTTTGCAGCCGCCAGAGAAAAGTTGGGAGGGAAGGAAGACAGAGGCAAGCAGAAAAGAGGGGTCTTGGTTCTTAGATTATGTCGCAAATTAGCAGCAATGCTGCCACAACCCAAAGTCTCTTCTTGTGTTCCGTTATCTAAAGCTGGTTTCTGCACAGCAGTAATACTACCTTTATTCTTGTGCTGTCTTGCAGACTGAGGACCTTTTCATGACTCTCGTGTTTGAGCTTCGACATCTTTCTCTTGAAGCCTTAAAAACACTATGGCAAAGATCTTCGTTTAAGTGCAGAGACGACTGGTAAGACCCCTTTAATAACTTAATTAAATATACACATTTATCAGAGAAATGTTTTGTAAATATTTTAAATGGATTAATGATCTAAACCCATGTCCAACTGTTGGATTTAAATTTGGAGTACTTTAAATGTGTATTGCAGATCTTGTTTATGTGACAGACATGATATTCTTCCTTACCAAATTAACATTGTATACAAAATAGACTTTCCTGTCCCATGCATATTTCAAAAGACAGATTTCCTGTTTCAGGAAAAATGTGAACAGGAAACTTGAGTCATGGCTTAGCTGTAAATTAGTGCTGATGGTTGTGAAAAACTACTGCCATTTGTCACAAAAAAAAGCTTACCTGGATTAGTACCTTTAGTGCCCTTAGTACTGGCTGAGGAGAGGAGACAAAGGCTTGGCTAGGAGTTACAGACCTGGTGAAACCATGTCTTTCAGTAGCAGCCTGGTCTCAGGATGCTTTATACTGATATTGAACTGCCAAATTGAAGTTCACGGTCCCCACTCCTTTGTGGTCAGGAGTAATTGTGATCCAGTGGTTTGACACTTTCAGGAATACTAATCTAGTATTATTAAAATCAATACAATTTCTTTCTTCTTCTGAAATCAATGTCCTGAAAAGTGAATACAAAGAGATAATTTTTTTTACTGGTTTCAGTATGAAATATCATTAGTTTATTTGAAATTCACCTGATGCCAGGCTTTTTTAACAATATTTTGTTTGTAACAATATTTTAATATTTACTTAACACAAAAGGGATAGATTTTGGTTTGGCTTAGGTTTGTTCTCATCTTCTGAGAAACAGTCATGTTAATATATATTAGAGAGCAATCTGAACTACTCTGCCTCTTTCTGTAGTAACTTTAGACTAACTTACTCAGGACAAAGTCACTAGTTTTAGGAACTAAGAAGAATTCCATATAGACTACTCTCTTTTTCCAATACAAGTGCTTTTACACAGTTCAGTTTAACTGCTTCCTAGTTAATGTAAATGTGTGTTCATCCACCAGTACAGGAGGTAGGTGCAGAAGTTTTACAGAAGGACTCCTAAGAGCTGAAATGTGTATTGTCTGATTGTCTGTCATGCTGGTGTAATCTTTCCACTTAGATAAGGTATAAGACGGTACAGGAAGGTAAAAATAAAGTTAATTCAGTAAAAGTTAATTCAAATATTTTCATTTGGTATTGGTGAAACAAAAGAAAAAGAAAAAAAATAATATAAAATTATTACTTTAAGATATTTTAGTCTTCAGAATTTTGGATGTCTTTGGACGTCTTTTAAATTAGTTTTCAGAGAAAGCAACCAAATATTTTGCTTAGAATCCTGGTTACAATGACTTACTGAAACACCAAAACATTTAATCATATCTTGGCTGAAGCTTATTTCCTTACGGTCACAAATCCAAATGAAAATGGAGATTTCTATGGAACTTGCCAGTGGAGTGGACTTTTATTTACTTTGAAAGAACCAACCTCAATGTGTTCGTTCTTTTATTCTTGAGTATTCTGGTCATCTTAGATTTGCTGTACTTTTTTCTTGTGTTACAGGCAGCCTTTAATAGATGCTCTCCCATCTTGTGCTACGGAAGCATGCGTTATCCTAATGAAAGAAATTATAGCTTCCAGAGAAGTTGAAGAAGACAAAATGGAATATTTCTTATGGTCATTTTCATTCATTCCTAAGCCCACCTCAGGCATGATTGAATCTCTTGCTGTGAGCAGACCAGTTTTTTCTATTTTTATTTTTTTTTAACGTTTATCATCAATCTAGTTGTTTCACAATTTTTGTATTTCACAGTAACAGTCTTTTTCACAGATTTACGCAAATCTCCATCTGCAGGCATTGTTTGAGCAATGTGGTGAAAGTACTGGTAATTTTAATTGAATTTTCAAAAGATGATCAAGTCCTGTTTGGTCACTGGAGCTTGATGTACATTTGTAGTCTAGAGACTTAAGAAGCAAAAACAAAGCAAAACAAAAGTGTATGAACTACCCTACTACTGTGGACTCTAGAGTCTGGGCTAATTAGTTTTAAAGTTCAATGTCAGGTCTGTGTGAGGATAGGATATAGAAATTTGGCATTTGCAGGTTTATGGGATAGATATAATTATTTTCACTTTAAAATGGGTGAATTTACTAAGTTGTCAGTGCTTTTTGCTAATTTTTTAGGTGGGATTTAGAGAAAATATATACTGATGATGGTTTTAGTATTAAGCAAGAAATAAACCCAGCATAGGTTGCCTCAAGGGCATTGATCTTTCAGTTCCCTTTATGACTTATGTGGTTGATTGCATACAGCAGCAGAAGTTTACTTATCCAAATGTGTTAGTTAAATGCTAGCCTGCTGCCTTTGCCATTGAAATATTTTTTATATTATGTGTACACATACACTCTAAAGTTCATCTTTATATATTTATATATATACACACTATACCAGTGGAAAAATTCAGTAGTAGCCTTGAAGAATACACCGCACTAGCAACTGCCATACTGCAGTAATAAATGGTGCAACTATCCTCAAATACTTAACTTAGTGTGATTTTGCTGTGTGTTACAATAATGAACAGTGCCTAAAATCACAGATCTGCTCACTCTGTGCATTTACCTTTGTTACATCATATCCTCAGGCACCACCAAAGCAAGCATGAACTTTTAATAGTTTTACATGTACATGGCCCACCTTTCCCTCTGTAAAATTTCTGTTTTCTCCTTCATTCCGGTGACTTTCTTTTTTCTGTGATCGTGGTACTTATTTCTCTGTTGTGCAGCTCTTCACTTTTCATTTCTTCATCTCCTCTTCTCTGTTTCCTGCTGTTAGCTCTTCTTTTCCACTTGGGATTATAGCAGCTGCCCTCAATTTGCTGCCTAGACATGCTGTCACGGCAGCTTGTAGCCTTCTATTAAGACAAGAAATTGGACAGAAATTTGAAAAGCTGATAGGCTGTTACTGCATAACGTGCAGACGGGAACAGCTTTGGTTGTGGTGAGCGAAAGTAACAAGCCTCTTTCACCAGATAGAACTTATTTGTTATTATTATTTGTTTGAAAAGAGTCTGGCTGCTAGGTAAGATGTATATATTAACCATGTACCTTTTGTACAACGACAGATGGCATGTTGTGAGCTAATGTAAAATATAAAATCACTAAAATTGTATGAAATTTGGCAGGTTCTGCAATAAACTTGGGTTTTCCTTTGTCCTCCACCCTCCTTTTCATGTAAATTTTAGGAAAACAGGAGACTGTCCATGGATGTGGCTCCGATTTGGAATGTAAATGATATTTAAAATATCAATATTTTGATATTGATAAACTGGAACTGAGTTTTTGGCCAGCTCCAAGGATAAGAAAGCCCAAAATACGTGTATGACAGGCATGAATGTCACAAATGCTGTGCAGTAAAGCATAGTAACTGATCATCCCCGTTGAATGCAAATGTTAGAGCATTGATTACAGTTACAAGACTTGGACCTTGGAAAAGATACGTAACTATGAGATCCATAAATATCCAGTCAGGCTAATCTACCATTCATGGATGCTGTATGCAGGTTACCAGTTTCAAAAGCATGTGCTACAACTATAAACACATCATTAGATTTCATAGATGGTTTCAAATACTCTTCTGTTGGACTAGGTAACTAGCAATCACAAATAATTATCTTCTAATTATTTACAAATAGTACAAGAGTATTAAAAATAATTATTTATGGAAGTCTTCATCAAGGCACAGCATATTGCGTAGTTGTTCTTCCTTAAACATTTTAATGCTAGTTTTTACATCCTCTTCTAAATTACTTGTGTGTCACATCGGGGATACTCAATTCATCATTTTGAGCATCCTGGAAACTAGTTTAGATTTGTTTTCTTACTCTTTCCTGAGCACACAGGGCATGATTTCTTGTGGAAAGAACTGAGGTCTGTGTCATACTGACATTACCTTAGCCCTTCTGTTTACATGTGAAGGCGGAAGAATTTTCCATTATTTCTCTGCAGGGTAGTCTGTTCCCCCTTGCCCCCCTTTTTCCCTTTTATTCCTTAAAGGGCTGTTTGAAAGCATGCATTGTTGAGATTGAGTTTTAGTATGTAAAACTCTGGATACATCCAGTTTCTCTTGTGTGTTATAGTAATTATAAGGAAGACTTTTCTGATGCAGCCTGTTTTTATTCATGCTTGTTTACAGCCTTTGCTGAAGTCATCCGGAGCAAGCCAAAGCTGCTTCTTAGGAGTGACTGCTCTCTTACATCGGTTTTGTTCAGCTCACAGCTCTTGTGATGGTGTGCCTGCTGTGCAGAGTATGATGAGGACACTTGGAGAATTTTTGGGAGGAAACTGTACCGTGCAAGATTCAGAAGGTTTGAGCCAGGTATTGATCATATAGATACCAGCATGTGGTATAATGCTTTACCACATTACTGTTATGATCTAGAATATATTTGATGGAAATAGTATTCAGTGGGTTCCCAGAAAGTCATGAATACAAGTTTTTTTGATGAATATCCTTGAATAGTATGAGCAGATATAATCCTGTAATCCAACAATTATTTCTGACCGATCAGCACAGACATTCATGTGTATTTAAAGAAGGAAAAGTCTTGGGTCTTTTCTTGAAGTCATGAAGCAAACTTCGTCACTTGAGATATGGAAGAACACCCATCACTCCCCTGTAAAGTGGCATGATGATGAGAGTTTCCTATTCTTTGGTGACTTCCTTTGGACATAGAATCATGTACAGTTGTTGGCTATGATGTCATTGGCTAATAATTTTTATTGAGTCACAATGTCACTGTCTGTAAGCAAATTGTGGTTTTGGGAGGGTGTAATGGGAAAGTCTGTGATTTTTACTCATTTGTCTTCCAACAAATCTCATTAAAATTAGCTAAGAGATTAGAGAATCAGAACTGGGAGTTGAAGTGGAGCCTCTTGAAACTCAGCAGCATGTTGCAGTGACATGCATAGGTATCTCTGATGAGGACAACTTTTCTGAAAATGCTGAGCACTACAGGAGAGACCTGCCACCTGAGCTTTCAAACCAACAGTGAAAGGAGTCTTTGACCCGTACTGTTAAGGAAGATTTTTGAACATTTTCACTGTGTTGGCTTCAATGTGATTTCCAGGGGACTGTTGGTGAAAAGATAGGCCCCATATTACATACATGTACATGTAGAACTCCCTAGGCTTTAAAGCTCTAGACTTCAGTACAGACCTTTTAGCTAAAAAATCAGATTGCCAGCAATTAATATACTTTCTGGATTCTGAAATGGCACAGGTTTCCTGTATGTTTAGCCAAAATATATGGTAACATATGGCATCTGGTAATGAGTTATTCTTTTAAATCAGTTATTACCCAGTACAGTTTCCTGAATTCCATGTTAGATCACTAAAAGATATTTGAACTTGAAAAACTTTTAGTGTATATCAAGTCCATGACTTCTGCTTTCCCACTGCAATGCAGGTTGGTTGGTTGGTAGGTTTGAATGTGCTATTTCACCAGGTCTAAGCCAGATTTTACTTGTGTTACATGACTTTAGGACACCAGTCCCAGTCCATATTCATAAAAGGTCTCGTTCACACTTTAAAGCCAGAGTTTAGCTGTTACAGTAGGGTCTGCAAGGAAATCTCCCATATGAGCAGCAGTTATTTTAAACAGAGATTTTTGCAAAGTAAATGTTAATGCAATAAGTTTTCATGTACAGCTGACAAGATATGGAGATTTATTTATGTTCTACTTTGTATTTACAGATGCAGCTGGTTCTAAAAGCTATTGGAAATGCAGGAATGGCAGCAGCTTCACTTGCTCCTGTTTTGAGCCTGTGTGCTTCCCTCCAAAGCAATCCAACTGAAATTTGTCTACCTGCTATCCAGGCATTCAGACACATTCCCTGTTCTGTTAGGGTAAGTAATTTATTGCCAGGTGGCATCATGGTACAGTTGCAGAGTTTGGACTTTCTCTAATAGGTAAGAAACATGCAAGCAGACAAGAAACAAATCTAAATGCTTCTTTCAGCAGAGCTTCTTTGCTGTTGGAAAGGTTGGTATGGCCACCTTAAAATTGGACCTATGGTAGGTTTTGCAATAGCTGAGGTATCATATCTAGTGACAGAGATAATGTTGTGTGGCTTATGTCTATGTGGGTTAATGGTTAAAAACTTAATAACTTTATATATAATAACTCATTATATAATAACTTTATGTAATAGCTGTATCGTTCATTCTCTCCTTTTTTTTTTTTGGTAATCTTTTTGTCTTTCTTTTTCTCTTAGAATGCTGTATTACTTGAGCTGTATCAAGCAGCCAGTGAAAATGTGGAAATAAGGATTGCTTCTTACTATATAGCAATGAAATGTCCGAATGAAGAGTTGCTTAAACAAGTACAAAAGAGTTTGCTAAAAGAAACTTCCAGTCAAGGTTAGCAAAGCACCAACTGGAATCTTAGGAATTCTTCAGTGATAACGTTAACTTTACAGGTCTAATGTGTACCAATCTATTTCAATGTTTATTTAATTTCACTACTGGGTAGGTTGTTTTTAAAAGATTGTTTTTATGGCTGTCCCATTTTGTATTAACATTATGATGCTGTTATTTGAACTTTGTGAATTTATTTTAGCAATAGTAACTATTGGCACCATTTCATTAACTTAATGCTGATAAAGAGATGCATGGAACTTCTCTGATGTTTAGTGCATCCCAGATACAAATGAAGAACTACAAATTACATTTTATTAAGTTGTGAAAGAAGTAAATGGCAGAAAAAAAATTGCAAGCTGCAGGTATTAATTAAACTATTTCTGAATTATATTTTTAATGCCTCTAAGTCTCATATTTCCTATTAATTTACCATATATAATATTTATTGCCATTGTCTTTGTTTGGTCTTGTCCTCATTTGCAGTTATTTTATGTGTTTTGGTATGGTTTTAATATTGACAGCAGTTTAAAGATAGCATTAGACAATGCTATCTTTAGCATTAGACAATGCTATCTTTAGCAGATCCCAAGACAGCAAAGAAAGTCCTGCTGATTTTCATCTTAAAATGCCTAGAAACTTTCAGGCTTCCCTGCAGTTAATAATAGATGCTCCATCACTGTGCCAGCAGTAGTTCTTCAGGTCAACCAATAGTCTTCTAAGGATCACAGTTTGAGAACTGTGGATCTAATGGCAAAAAAAAAAAAAAAAAAAAAAAAAAAAAAAAAATGGCGTCAAGAAACTGTTTATAACACAAGAAAAATGAAAATGTGGCAACTGGGACATATTTGGTTAGAAATGTTCTGAAAATGATTTTTTTGAGTGGCATTAATCATATATCCAAATATATAATAGCTGGGCAACAGTGTAACAGCTGTTTGGGGAAATAATGAACACAGTTAATAACCTCTTAATCATTCATAGTTCATTCTAATTAATACTGCCTGCTTGTCTGGTTGTGTGACTGATTATTGCCTAATCTGAGACAGATTACTGACATGAGAGACTGAATAGAGAACTGATGCCAAGTACAAAATCTTCTATGCTATATTTAAAAATAGTATTTTTATGTAAATAGCTTATCTGAAGGAGAAGCTGTTTAGTCTAGTATGAAATCAAACTTTAGGTTCTATAAAAGTAAAGAATCCTACCAGCACTTTATTACCAATGCACAGGGATTATTTAAAATAGTCCCATATTTTGTATGAAGAAGGGATTTTTTTCTCAATAGTTTCAACACATACAATGAAGAATAACTTTAGAGTAGTCTTTGGCTTTTAAATCTGTCAAAAACATAAAAGGGTTTTTAAGGCAGTTTTCAAGTAGATGAAATCAGGCTCTGTTTGCTGCCTGGACCCTAGCCAGCTCTGAACATGAAGCTGTGTATCCATTTTATCTGGATGTTGTGTCCAGACCAGTAAATCCTGCAGGGATTATTAGTTTAGGCTCAGTATTGTGCTCACCTGAAGATATGGACTATAATCTAAATCACAATTGTGTAAATGCATGTGCTTTTTTTTTTTTTTTTCCCCAAAGTGTTTTTCGGAAATATTCTGCATTGCACATTGTAGAAGGAGTCTTCGTATTTTAATTTGTTTGCTCTATACAAAGAAACTTTCTTGCCAATTTTCTCTTACAAATTCACCTGCAATTCCATTATAAACCTCAGGGTACTTGGTTATCACTTGCCAAAGTTTATGTAGGGAATCTGATAACTAGAATTCCCTATATTTAAAGTTGCTTAATGCTTGGCATTAAAAGGCTTTGTTTACTGCTGCTTGTAGTTTTTATCTGTTAGTTTAAGATTTTCATGTGCTTGCTGTCTATCCCAGATTTAGTTTTCTTGTTTGTGCTTGCTGTCTATCCCAGATTTAGTTTTCTTGTTTCTGCACACTGGGTCAGTGATTTGCTAGAACAAAATGAGCATTACTGCCAAAGTGAGAGTGTAAAACCATATTTCAAATAATTCTGTTGCATTTGTTCTTTGAAAAAGGGACAGAAACAGTCCTAAATTATTTGAGCAGCACAGCCTGCCTCTAATTTTTGTATGTATTGCATCTTTTTTTTTCAGCACTCATTTGAATTTAGTATAGAAGACCCTTTGCAAACAGCAAATAAGTATCTTAACATTTCTTGCTTGCTTGCTTAGTTAACTGAGAGGCATAAGTGAAATTAAGGAGTGAAAGGCCAATTACATTCCATACTGGAAAACAGTAAGACAGTATCTAAATAAGCTGACTATGGCAAAGATAGGTGCTGAAAATGAGTGAATGCTCTTGTGATCAGGGGAATTATTTAGGATTAATTGTAGTACAAATAATAAAAAAAAGACTGTATCAGTCTTAAGAACAGTTTTATTTTTTCTCTGGTTCCCAAATGCTTTTATTATTCTAATTTAAGTGGGTTCCTTTGTTTGGAGTCATCTCTCTCAGCTCCTGGAGACAGATGATCCACTGAAGAAACACCTTCGAGATTCTATTCCCAGTGATATCCTAAACAGAGATTTTGACTGGGAGACATGGAAATACTCCTCATATTCAGATGTCACATTCCAATCAGGTATGTGGCATTTTAGAACTTGATGCTTTGGAGCATATGAACTATTGAAATCCCACATGTCTTTACACCTTTCTTTACACCTTGGTGTGGAGATTTTTAATTTCTAAGACATAATGGAATCCAGTACGCAAATGGAGGCTTGATTCTGCTCTGACCTTAATTGGACTATTACTACTATCAATTGTAATTCCAGTAAGCCAGATACCATGCAATTTTGTGCACATGGTTAGTGAGAGAGGAGAATAAGAACCAATGTGGTGTTCTTTATTTATTTATTTTAAAACAATTTTTATAAACACCAACTTTTGATTCCTTAGTGAGCTTCCTCTGCAGCAACAGAGCATTGGGATGTGTTTTTTCTTCTGATACGTGTCTTATTCTTTTTATAAAACTCAGATTCCTTCCTGTTTTATTATCTATTCATTCTTTGTTTTCAGGGAAAAATCTAGAGAATATTTTTCAGACTAACAATATGATTCATCTATCTCTTCCAACATAGTTGTGTGAGATACGTGTTCTAATTGTTTTTTTTTTTTTTTTTTTTAAGGTTAGATAATAGGCTTTCAGACATGTCAATTAAAATCTTTGTTATACTAGAGTTAAATAATTTCTCCTGCTGTTCAAATGTTTTACTCACCACCATTTTAAAGGACAGAGTTGCAATTTCCCAAAGCATGATAAGACTTGAAAAGTATATGAGAATAGCTCATCTCTGACTGACATCTGATATTTTATATTGCAGCTGGTGCAGGTGCAAATATGGAAGCATCAGTGGTCTTTTCTCCTGAATCTTTTGTACCACGATCAGTCATGACAAATTTGACTGTTCACCTTATGGGGCAGGCTATAAATCTACTGGAGGCAAGTTCTGGGAATTTTTTTTATCCCTCTACTCAAGGGACACTTGGTGTATTGAAGTACAAAATATTTTCTGTTTTCCCATTACAGTTCCTTTAGCAAGCTATGGTTTTCATTGCTGCAGCAAAGTTGCCTTCAGACTCATGACTCCTTTGCATAATGGACTTAGTTACAATAAACCCACTCGCTCTGATAGTACTGTATACCAGTATGTATGCTAATTGAGTTATATTCAGTTGTTGTTGATTCAAATAAAAGATGAAAGCCAGTACTGTTGCTTTCTGAAACACTTGTCTTAGCTCCTGTTTAGGATGGTAAGAATCATCTAGTTGATTTACAATGAAAAATGCAATAGCTTGGATATGCCACTCCATTAATACAAGAGATAAAGAGTTTTATATTTCAAAGTGAAATAACTGTTCTGGTCCCACTGGCCATACTATGGCTGGGATATTTAAATGGCCTGCCTGCAACCCTGTCATCTTTAACTGTGTCTCTAAGAGAAAGGAATGTTTGGCATGTGGACTCTTCTATTGCAATTAAAAATGTGTACACAAGAGAGAATTTAATTTAACCTTCAGATTTGAAGTGAAACTTGCATATTCCCTGGATTTGTATGTGTTAGTAATACTATTTTAGTCAAACTTGCAAGCAGAATTTTGTTTCAGGAGCAGAAAATTGGTATTTTTTTTGTCATAACAACCAAATTACTGTTTGCAAAGTGATAAAATAGGAGTAGCTAACTGTCCTGTCATGGTGTAAATAAACAAGTATCTGAATACAAAATGATTTTTATTATGTACTGAGCTTCACATAGTCAACAAACTGAAGTGTTTTTGCTAGTAAGATTTAGTACTGAAATATCCAGTATTGGATGCTAAAAGAGGTAAGACACTTTATAGACCCCAGTGACTTTGTATGGAAAATTCTTGTTTGTACAAAAACCTAAATATTTAATCTTGATATATTTTTAGTCATGTTTCTGCCTGTACATTGCTTATGCATCTCATTTTCAGTCTTTGAATGCTGTATGCTTCCCTGTAGGTTGGTGTATGGTTAGAGAATGCTGAAGCTCTCATGCAGAAGATTTTTGGGCAGAAGTTTGATACTTTTGGTGACAAGTTTTTTGCAAACACCAACGAAAGAAACCACAAGTCAGGACACCCTGTGCAAACAACAGGAAAAGTCAAGCAGAGGAAGCTGACTTTTAAGCAATATAGTCCTGCTGATCATCTTGTAACTATGGCTGGCAAGCCAAAGTTGAGAAAAGCTAACCAGAATTGGCCACATCAAAAGTATAGCAAGATGAGTGAGTTAGTGAAGAAGGTAATTGACAGTGTCATGACTTGGAAAAATTCATAACATTACCCAGTTAACCATAGGTCCCCATCTAGAACTGAACATTTGTTTTGTATTAACATGCCTCCCTTGCAAAAAGCATACATACCCTTTTCCATTCATACAACATTTAACAAATGTATAATATACAAAGCACAAAGGGCCATATCTTCATTTTTTTCAGATTGTATTATTGTCTCAAAACAGTGACTCTCAGCCAGAGGAATGTATTGCCTGTGTTTTGGGCTTCATCTTACTATTTGAGCACTGATTGTCTTTTTACTGATGTCCTTTGGGCTATTGACTTCTGTCGCACTTTATACAGTTGCTTGATTCCTGAGTCATGTTGTTTGTGATTTGAATTCCCAGTTTGTGTCAGATGTTACATTGACCCTTTGTGCAATAACTCATGAACAACTAATATTTGGAGAGAGCTATGTTTATTACAGGGAAGATTTGGAAATTTACTTCAATTGTTGATGTATTCTTTGGAAAACTTGGGGGCTGTGATTTCTTTAGTTTGTCTTAGACCATCTGTCCTTTTAGGATTCATCTTCTTAGAGTTTCTTCTTACAGTGCAATCTCATGTTCATGTTGTGTTCCTGTTGTATTAATTCCTATGGAGGGAAAATGATTTTATTTTTTTATTCTCTTAGTTTATTTAGCAATCATGTTGCTCATAATGGTGTATTGACTGAGATTGTATTCCCTGGTATTTTTTCAAAGTTTCAAGTGTTCAAGTACTGCAATACTTATTATTTTGTTCAGTCATCTTAGGACTAGTGCTACCTGTGTTCATAATGGAAGTCAGCTTGTGTTGTATAGAGCCGAGATTTAGCTGGAAAGAGCAGGTATGAATCAAGGGTCTTAAATGGGCTTGAAATATTTATAAAAGGCAGCCAATGTCTGCTTACTACTAGCCTAGCCTGTACTGAGGAATTGTTTATTATAGGCTTGAAAGAAATTTAATATAAACATCCTTCTCTTCCTGATTTATTTATCATGTCAGTTCACTGAGAGAAAGGTGAGAAAGGAGGAGATGAAATGCAAGCTAAGCATGAAAATCTTTGGAAATGAAGGTAGCTTTTTGGATTGTGAAGATTTAAAAAAGCAAATGAAACATTATTCTTTAAATCTGGCTGAACTTGCTGTCAAACTTCTGAAGGTAAAAGGAACCTTTTTTAATTTGAAAGTAAATGCTTTTAGAAACTACTTTCTGATGTATACATGAAAGATACAACATATTACACATTGTTTCTCTAAATTGAGCTCTAAAAGGCACTAGTATATATTGGGTTTAAACTGTATATGATTAATTAGGCAAGGATTTGTTCTGCTGTCTAATGGTTCTTACCTCTTGTTTCTGCTGTTCAAAACCATCTGCGTTTAAATAGAAAATTATTTCTTTAAACAGGATAGAATTAGTAGTGAACCCATGCCCTGACCAGATGCTGGCCTTGGGCTGCTTTCTACCTAGTTTCCAGTATCAGTTCAGTTTAAAACAATTTCACAGCAGAGAAATGCATTGGGTAGTTATGTCTGGAAAAAAATGTGCATCTTGGCTTTATTATGCAAAATAGAATTCTGGGATTTTGCATGCATGTATGTTTTTTGTTTGTTTGTCTTTCCACTACAGGGACAAGAGATCCAGCTTAATAAAAGGGTTAGTTTAGCCACGGAAGAATTGCAGTTTCCAGTAATTTCAGGCTTTCCTGTTCAACTGGCAATCAATGCCTCTGCTGCAATCAATGTTAAAATGAAAGGCAAAGCAGACTTCAAAGAACGGTCAAATTTCTTTGTAAATGGCATCAAGCCATATCAATATCAAGCCAAGGTAATAGTTGCTGCAGATGCATGTCATTTCCACATATTACTGGTTTTAAGTACTAGTTCCTGACCTGAAAGTTCTGTATGAATGTCATTGTAATCAATTAGGAAATTATTGAAGATCTTGAACAGTCAATCTTATATTGCTGGGTGGTTTCAATGCAATAAGGGCAGTTGTGATTTTCTATCCTGACAATCTGATTTTGAACTTTATTGCTGTGCTTTTCCAGATCTGTTTCAAGCTGACCATTCTTCCTACCTCTAAATCAAATTCCTAAATGTTTGCATGCAGATGACCTGTATGCTTTACCTGCTACAGGGATAGCATCTAGAATTTTTCTCAGGACCAAATATACAGTTACAGCTTATGGATCAAGAACCAATTGGATGATTTAACCCTACATTTCCTTATCTGACTATTGTAGTTTTTTGTGCATACTGAATATGTTTACTAAATTTCACTATGGGCAGCATAATATGTATAAATATAGATAGGTAAATATAAAATATATATATATACAAAAGATAAACTTACACCAAACCACTTAGTCCAAATCACTCCTCTTACTTGATATTTCATGCTGAAGTCTGGGTTCAAATCCTTTAGGACATATCTCTTACAACACTTAATTTTACTGTTGTTCTTCTTAGAAAGTGTGTGTCTGTGTACACACAATATCTTAAGTTATTTCCTGAAACAAAATACTCATTATTATTTTAATGCTAGAATATACAGTCTATACCACCAAACACTATGTATTTACTGAAGAGGATAAGAAGACTATGGTTTAGATTAAGTGCTTTAAAAATAAAGTGCTCTTCATAGAAGGATGTATACCTGAATTTTTCAACAGTGCCTTTATCCAGATTTCTGTTCAAATGGGAACTGTGGGGACTGTTGGACAAGCTGGCCTAAGCTGGTTAACAGGAATAAGGACATATACTAGTCTTGATGGGGGAATCCAGGTTAAAAAGGGGCAAGAGCTCAAAATTGTTTTGAACACCCCAGAAGAATCTATGGAGATAATTAATTTCAGGTAAGCAAGGTCATCTTTCTAAAGTAGTAACCATGGTAACTTTCTTGAATCAGAGCTTTACTGGCAGGCTTATTAAGAGAGCAGAAATATATTCTGTCAGCAAACTGTTTTGGTCTGACTCTTAGTCCAAATCCACTATTCAGAAGAAAAGGAAGGGGAAATAATTATGTGTTTTACATTGTTTTAACAAAAAATCATTGATCCTTCCACTGAAGTAAAATGTTCAAATCAAAATCTTGTGATAAAAAGATGTAAATTATTTTTTTCCATACTGCTCAGTTTTTTCCTACTGAACATCAGTGCTCTTTTTGGAACCTTAGTCTTAAAGCAGTCTAGTTCAGGGCATTGGAGTGGTGGAGAGAAACCTTAGCAATACTTCTTCTACAGATTTACCAAACACAGGTGTAAAATAATATTTAGCAAAACACTTGAGTAATTTGAAATATTGTACTAATAAGATGTGCTCATGCACTTCTGACGAGTTTTTACTTAGGTTCTTTAATGTTAAGTAAAGGTTACGTTGTCAAATACATACTACCACAACTGACAGATGTTAAGCAAATTAATGATTTGTGCTAATGCAAGCCGTGCTTTTAGGCTCTTGGTTTTTCTTTGGACTTACACCTTTGTTAGAAGTTCAGCTAGAAGGCACTGAGGTCATCAGTGTGATGACATTGAAAACCACATGTAAACTGCATGGCTCTTAGGCATGACTATGGAATCATGAAGTATTTTCAGTATGTGGATTGTTATTCCTTTGTGCTTATTTTAATTTTGGACATTGCAGTACTACAGGATACGCAGTTCAGGAAAAACTGTGGAGTTTAAATGTAAACCATTGATTTCTTTAGGACTGCTGGAAACTTACTGATATAATTCTGTTTCTGTCAGCTAGGATGAATGACAGTCCACAAGAGTAAAAGTCAAAGTAACTACAAACCTGTTTTGTCCATTATTTGAACAAAAGCCTGTGTGTAGAGCCTACTGGATATTTCACTAACCCTCTTTCTCCCAACAAGGACAGATGCCGTGGTTCTTGTACTAGCAGTTCAGTGAAGTTCTGAAAGAACTTCAAGACTGGAACAAAATCCCATGTCCATTCGTACCCTAAGGGGAAAAAAAATAATAATTAAAAAAAAATAATCTAGAAGCCAGAAGGTAAATGGATTTGCAATAAGCTGACCATACCAAATTGCTCAGAACAGAGAGCTCTAATTGTGACTGTAAAAAGACAAAGAATCCTACAGAAGGATCTCATGATAGTAAGAAATTAAACATGGAAATTGTGGATAAAAATCAGTGCTAATTAGTGGAAATGTAGACTGAGCTTAGTAGAATTTGATTTTTCTTGTGTTTCTCATGTGGTACAAGATGAAATGTAAGAATTCTGTTTATATATTGTTGTAGCTTTAGCATAATTGGTTTTAAGTGACTGTTTGAAATTCTTGGTTGTAGCTCTAAACTCTTCTTCACAATGGTGGATGAGACTGAACGTTTTGATATTTTCCAAGACCACATGGAAAGCAGATCTTGTACTGGGAAGGAAGGTAGGTCTAGCTATCAAGTTTGTCTGAGAAATCTTGATCATTCTGAAATATCCACAACAGATGTTTTATTCATTAGAATTTCTTCTTTACCATATTACTTCTAGGGGGTTCTTCAGTGCTCAATGTGCAATATTTATTTGTATGTTTTCTTTGCTTGGTGTTCTAGCTGAGTGTTCAACTGTTTTTTTCCACTAGTGTCTGAGTTTATTGGTTGGCGGCTGTGTTCTGAAATGTCATATCCTGACCCAGCTAGTGCTTTGCTTTATCCTCTTGCTGGACCTTCAAGAGTGGCTGTCACATTAACTAAACAAGACAGAGGCCTACAGCAGTACCTTGTGGAAGCTGCATATAACTATGTTCCTCAGGTACCATTATGCTGTGCTTTCCTTGGCTTTTGTAAATTTATTAGTTTACTTACAGTGATGAATGAATGGTATATGAATGGCACTTTATATTCAAATTGACTAATTTTCAGTCTGTGGTGTTATTATTTTAATTCCCATTATATTGGAAAAAGACGTAGAAAACAACTAATGCTGACAGTAGCTGAATATTATTTTCATATATAAAACAATGCACAGGATTTGTTTTGTTTTATTAGATGAGAGTTACAGGACTAAAGCATCCGGCATCATTTTGATGACTTTTTTTCTGTTTGTGACAAAAGACAAAATAACAACAACAAACCCTCCCAAATCATTAACCACCTTATTTAGAAGGAAATTCATACAACCAAAGAAAAAAATTGAGATTGATGGTAGGTTTTTTCACCTACGAATCAGATCATCTATTAATGTCAACTAGGAGAGCTTCATTAGAATTAATAGAGAAATGCCAATATATTTCAGTCAATAATCTAATGCTAAAATTAAATTATTGTGTGATAGTCTTTCAGTTTACTGCTTTAGATAACACTCATTCCTAGTGATTTTTGCATTTCAGACTTTCTATTTTTGAAAGTCAGCTTTCAGTACAGGGTTCACAAACTCACATTGAAGAGGAAAGCCATTATATGAAATTAAGGCTGAGGAACAAAATTGATAGTTTTATAATCTTCTATATATGCTGAACTGGCCTTACCTATTCCTGAATTTTAGTTTGCAGTATTCTGTTAGTTATGATACGAAATTACTTGTTGCCAAACGAACTAAGTACTGATTATAATATTGCTGTGCATTATAATTAAAAGTAAAATTTCAATCATAGTGTAACATAAAAAAAGTAAAATCAACAAGTGTATGGATGAAATATGAAGTGATAATTATATGGCAATAATATAGGCAATATATTTCATCTTTGACATGCTGGACAAGACATCTAGATTTATACAAAAATGTGCTGTCTGCCAAAGTCAGATTTTTTTTTTCTAATTTTCTTATGTATTTTACCAAATCACATGTTTAGAATTTGTTTGCCCCTCTGGATTTGATTTTATTTTATATGTGTAATCTCAGTTATTTTCAAATGGTTTGCACAGAAGATTAACCTACACTCTGCAAAGCTTTGGGTGGGAATATCTCCACAGCACAACACAGTTTATTAGTTTTAGGACAGGCCTAAAGGAAGTGTGTAAACCACTTCCAGAACTAAACTGGTTTATTGGAGACAGCTTGGTTGCCTCTTCTCAATGAGAATTCTCAGAATGTCATTTTAAAAGGAGGTATGTATTCTGAGAATGCTTCGATGCCTTTGCAAACTCTGTTCCTAACATTTTTCCCTTGCTCTGATATTTATTACATTTTTACAATGTAAATTGTTGCTCACAGAAACAGCAACCAACATTTTTGAATATGTTTTTATGAAGCATTGCTATATGGTGTATGTCCAGTAAAAGTGAAGTTTTATTTCTCTCTAAGGGAAAATTGATTCTTCTAAGAATTCACGAATTGGACACCTGGTGTTGATAATAGATGACCAAGATGTATATTACATTAAGGTATGTTTTCAGATCATGAGCTCTGGTACTAGGATGAATACTCAAATAAAAGCATGGAAAAGAGAGGAAATTAAACACGTGTTGAAAAATAGTTTTGTGAGCAATCCATCAGAGAAATTAACAATACACTTTATGACATATTTTTGAGATAGACTCTGCTAAATTGCCTAAATTGCTCTTTTTTTTTATTTATTTTTTTTTTAAGCTTGGCTTCTTCAAGTAACCTAAAATAATTTTGTTACATTCAGATGTAGTCAAAACCTTTGGGTTGCTTCCAATGTTAAGTGTAGATAAGATCACATTGACATGTGTGGACTTTGGCCCATTACGTGCATATGCAGTCACACAGTTTTTCAGACCTGTATTCTGTCTGTGCATAGAAGCTTTGAGTAAACCTGGGCTAATTTCTTCATGTATGTGGAGTGTACATATAGAAGAATATATAGAAGAATCTGAAAGATGTTCTTTATATCATATAAATTTTTTATTTTTTTTAAGCATTGGGAAATAACCAAGAGCATGCCAGTGTTCAAACTCACAAATGAAAAAGCAAGCAAAAATGCATGTGGGAGTTAATAACTGAAATTCTACTAGCATTTTTTGTTTCTATTCCAGGACTTGAACAATTTTTTTAATTATGCAATTGACAGCCACAGCAGCATGCCATGCATGTCTTATGTGGGCCTCCAAAGTCAGTTAATTTCAGACACTGTGTTTTCCTATGGTGAGCACATTACTTAGATTTATTTTTTTTTTCTAGAAAAATGTTGATGTTTCTCCTGGTCTTCAGCAGAATAACAAATCCAAACACTAATTAATATTGCAGATTTTTGTATTTGCATCAAATCCAACCTAAATCTAGTTCCCTACTGTGAGGCCGCCAATATTTTCAATAATACCATATTATTTTTTGGCCCAGTGTTAGAACATTCTTTGTGATTTAAGTCACTACTGAAACCAGCAGGAGGTGAAGGAAATCAGCATCTCACACCTCGTATAATCATAGAATATCCTGAGTTGGAAGGGACCCTTAAGGATCATCAAGTCCAACTCTTGACACCGCACAGGTCTACCCAAAAGTTCAGACCATGTGACTAAGTGCACAGTCCAATATCTTCTTAAATTCAGACAGGCTCGGTGCAGTGACCACTTCCCTGGGGAGCCTGTTCCAGTGTGCAACCACCCTCTCTGTGAAGAACCCCCTCCTGATGTCAAGCCTAAATTTCCCCTGCCTCAGCTTAACCCCGTTCCCGCGGGTCCTGTCACTGGTGTTAATGGAGAAAAGGTCTCCTGCCTCTCGACACCCCCTTACGAGGAAGTTGTAGACTGTGATGAGGTCTCCCCTCAGCCTCCTCTTCTCCAGGCTGAACAGGCCCAGTGCCCTCAGCCGTTCCTCGTACGTCTCCCCCTCCAGGCCTTTCACCATCTTTGTAGCCCTCCTCTGGACACTCTCCAACAGTTTCATGTCCTTTTTATACTGTGGTGCCCAGAACTGCACACAGTACTCGAGGTGAGGCCACACCAGCGCAGAGTAGAGTGGGACAATCACCTCCCTTGACCTACTAGCGATGCCGTGCTTGATGCACCCCAGGACACGGTTGGCCCTCCTGGCTGCCAGGGCACACTGCTGGCTCATATTCAACTTGCTGTCTACCACAACCCCCAGATCCCTCTCTTCTAGGCTGCTCTCCAGCGTCTCATCGCCCAGTCTGTACGTGCAGCCAGGGTTTCCCCGTCCCAGGTGCAGGACCCGGCACTTGCTCTTATTGAACTTCATGCGGTTGGTGATGGCCCAGCTCTCCAACCTATCCAGATCCCTCTGCAAGGCAGAGGGAATGTCCATCTCGTATAATGGAAAAATAAATAAAAATAAATCCATCCTCCTTCACCATTGCTTGCTAATGACAAATTTTTATGCTGTTTTTGTTTGTTTGTTTGTTTTGTTTATTTGGTGGGGTTTTTCCCCTGGGATGTATAAGAAAAATTCTTTTCTTTTTCTCTCATATCATTTCTCTAATGCCCAAGTCTTCTCAAATCTCAATCAGTTTCTAGTGTTGAGTGCCTGGGGATTTTGTTTTTCATTTGTTTGTTTGTTTTAGGGTATGACAGATTCGCAAATACTGAATGGAGAGCAGAGATATATGACCCAAGTGGAGTTAAAGCTGGTAAAGCAAAGCAGTCCTGTCATTCTGTCAGGAAACATCACAAAACAACTTGTCAAGAAGATAGCTTTTTCAGTATCCCTGAATAATCTGTTGAAGGATGCTGCATTTCTATCAGGTCAGAGGACAATAAGTATTTGCCATATAAATATAAATATAAATTCTGGAGCCCTTATATATTAAAATTGCCTGGGCTTGGACATGCATTTCTAAAGTCCCTTTCAAATCAGTAAGACTGCCTTTTAAAATGATTTTCCATTATAAATTAATGCTAGTATGTATTTCAGAATAATAGGAATTGTAGAATAAATTGTAAAATAAATATCTGTTTATAATTACTGTTGAAGAGGGAAGAGAAAACAAGTTGTAAGGAAGCACTTAAAACATCAAAAACAAAACATCAAAAATGGTTCTCACGATATTTTCTATTGTTCACTTGTGTACAAAGCAGTGCAGAGATGCAAATATGTAGCTCAGCTCCTGATACTCTCTATTTAAAAAATCTTAAATCTAAAAATCGTAAAATTATTTTTTTCTCAAACATACAGTGAGAGGAAAATGTAAGAGATAATACAAGAAAGAGGACTTAACTATTTATATGACATCAATTCATTAAAATGTAACTAAATACAGTGAAATAAACCAGTATTGTAGGACTAAGGCTCTCATTTTATCTTTAATATTTCTTACTGTAGTCTCCATGTGGCAAAGACATTGCAAAGTTTTACCCAATATTTTCAAATAAAACTATCTTTTAAGGAATGGATTTAGGAAGATCACCCTTTGGTAAAATATTCACCTTAACTTTTACATGGAGTGCCAGTGACTGCATCTAGAAATGGTGCTGATCTGATTTAAATTCTTATCCCCTGAGAACTAGCTGCACCAGCTCTTCTATTGCAAAGCCACAACCTTGTTCTGAGTTAATGTAGAAGTAAATCTTCATGTTAGCTGTTAGTCAATTAAAAGATCAATCTCTTAGAATTGGTTCCCATTTAGAAACAACTTTGGCTGGATTCACTTCACGAAACTTTAATATAGTCTGAATATAGTCTGAAATATATAAATATATAAAACATATATTTATATATATATTATATATAATACATAAAATGAGAAATATAGTCTGTATAGGCTGTATATATGTTCAGGGAGAGTCTGAACATCCAGCTCTCTTTTTGTTTACTACACAGGGAGTATGTGGGATTCCTCAGTTAGACTGGGTGAAACAGGACACATTTGTGTTTTTCCCAATGTGGTATTCCTTTTTCTAGCTAAAGTAACTACATATTCCACCAGTGTATCATTGCTCCTCTCTTGTAGCATTTCTGGAGAAAAAGTTTGATGATAAGCTGAGGCAGTACTCATTGGAAGGGAAGACATACCTTCCAGGTGTTCTTGGAGTTCACGTCATTGGTCTTCTCCAGCAACGTGAGGGCTTGTGGTCTCATGATCTGAGGATAAAATACGGATTTCTAGGTACAGTGAAAAAGAAGGAAAGTAAAACATTCTGTTTTTCACATTTTTCTGCAATTAAATTGCATTCAAAATTCATGTAAAATGTGTTTTTCAAAAGTATGTCCAACATTGATTTAAATTTCACTTTTTAAATAGGAGTTGTTCCTAATTAATTGACATTCTCAGGTGCTTATGCAAAGTGAATGGGTGCATATATTCATTTAAAAGCATGAGGGTTTGTTTCCAGGAAACAACTGTTTTTTCTTGGCCACAAGGTATAAACTGTTTTAATTTTATTGGACAAAGCAGGTAAACATTAATACAATTATATCAAGATATTGAACAGTTGTAGTAGCTGGTCATGATGTGCAATGTAGGGTGACTATATAAGTAAAGTATGTTGCACATTCAGAGAAGATGTGTAACAGTATGAGTAGTAAAGTTTTCCTAAACCTACACAGGTATGACCCCATAGTTTTGCTAATAATGGCACACTGATTAAAATATTTTATACATGCAAACAGAAACATATGTGAACACTTATAACAGTATTAGGTGATGTCTAGCTATACCTGTATAATTATGCTTTTATGACTACATAAAAGAGCTTAAGTCATATTTTTATATATGCCCAGTCTGGCAACTATTCAACCTGAAGCAGTCAGCAAGCGTTTTCTTGTAAAGTAGTAGATTTTTGAAAAATAAATTAGTCCTCATAGTCAGTAGTTGAAACTTCAAATTAATTATTTTAAGCTCTTCTCAAGGGTCACAAAATCTAGAAGTTCATTTCTGTTTTTCGTTTGAGACATAATGTCAATGTCATGATGTCAGCAACTGAGTAGTAACAAAAAATCTTCAAATATTGTGAGACACCAAGAAAAGTTCAAAAGTTAAAAGTGATTAGTGTATACTACTTTTGTTTCACTTAGATAAAAATCAATTTAAATAATAAATCTATTCTGTTTTTAATATATTTATTTAATTAATTATTTACTTCTAAAGAAAAAGTGAAAGAACATGCAAATGTGGCAGAGTAAACATCTAAGCATAGCCTTTGCGTCTCTTAAATAAAATCAACCTAAATCATTGGATTATATTCATTCCATTCTTAATGTAAACCATCTGTTTCCAATTGCCTAAAATTGGAAATATTTTAATTTTTTATTAGAGTATAAAATAAACACAGGCCTGAACTCTTATATGTAAAGCCTGTTGCTAGGATTTGCATTTCTAGTATAGCTTGTGGGGAGAAAAAAATAAATTGTAATTCATAATACATTTTTTCCCCGAAGTTTTATAGCATATCTGCACTCAGCAGTGCAAGGTAGAGGTACTGACCAAAGCACTTGTTTATATGTGTGCTGAGTAAATTTGTGTCACTCATGTACTGAGGGGCTTAAACAGAGCAATGTCCAAGATGTCATTTTTGGATCAGTCTTCTTCTTCTCATCTTTTGTTTCTCTTTTCTTTCTGTATAGACACAGACATCTAGTGATGTTGCTAATTTGTGCAATCCACTGCAGCTGTAAGTGATGGAACTGTTCAATGATGTCATTTTTAATGTATAAATTCACAGAGCTTCTGCAGAATGTTTGCTATGGAAGTTTTTGTTTTATGTAAAATGACAGTATTAGTAAGTTTGTGATTTATCTAATTTTTCAGTACTTGTAACTAAAAGTCAGAAACTTTGCTTATTAGACGTCCTATGTCTTGAAAATAACCTCATTTTTTATTAGTTTTCTAGTTCAGATCTGGATTTATTCTTATGAATTTCAGTGTGTGCCTCTTTAAATTCTTTTCATTTGCAGACTGTACAGAGACAAAGGTTAACGTAAAGGGAAATTACAATTAATGCCAGATATTCACTGCAGAATAGAGAGCTGAATGTCAAATAAACTTCTGAAGTAAAGGGAAATTTTGTATCCTTTCAGCTTTGCTTTTCATACAAGTTGAAAGCCCAGGAGTGTTAAGATTTCCCATGTATCAGGATCTTGCCAGACTGCATCTGCACAGTGAATCCATGCAGGGCAGTCCACTGGGAGTGCAGTTGCCTTAGCTTTTGAGAATAGCAATTTGACAAGCAGTGAATTGACAAAAATTTTTGGGCTTTGTAGTCTGAATTGACATATTTTGATGAAACTTGATTTTTGCTTTGGAAAATTTGCAACCTTTTCTTCTTTAGCCTTGCTTGCTACTTGGGAATATTTCTACAGCCAGTTAACAACAGTAACTAAATGAGAAAGCATGGTTTACAGGAAAAAGACAGATTTTCATTCTTCAGGTTCACCTGAAACATGATGTGAGTGCATTTTGGCTTTCCTCCCAGATGGAAGTGAACTATGGGAAACACTGGAACAAAATAAACTATAAGAAGAAACTACTGATCAGCCAAACATTTAAGAATAGTTCCAGTTTTTTACTAGTCAAGTATTTCATGGAGGTAATCATGATTGCTGAAGAGTAAAACCTTCATTTCTAATATTTAACAGATGATCTTCTTTCAAAGTGCATTCTATGGGCTACCAAATGAAAGAAAATAATCATTTATATTGGCAAATCCTGTGATGTTTTATTTGTAGAAAGTTCTTACAGAAGCTATTCAAGTAAATTTTTGTGTTGTTTCTTAAAGTAGCAGATCTCCTCTGTTATTGTATTAGAATAGATTATAGTTTTCTGAGGAAGGTTGTCATTATACTATTCCCATAGAGAGCACCTGTAAGCACAGATTTTATCTGTGATCACAACATAGGCTTACATAGGATTATGGACATTATTGTTTTTAACCAAGTAAGTGATCCAAAATTCAGTGGAAAATATCATTTTTGAATCCCTAGTAGATAAAACAAATGCATGTTAAAGAAATTTCAATCTGTAATTCATCAGCATTCATGAAAATCTGTAAAATGAATGGCAAATGTCAAGAGCAGAGGCAGTAACTGACCTTTCTGTTACTGTGCGTGTGTTAGTTTAGACAGCTCTGAAGACAGGATCCTGTTTTTATTTAAATTTGCTTCACTTGTTTTCCAGTTTAGTGTGCAAGTCGTGGAAAAGCAGATGAATTACAGAACCCAACTGCAGCACTCGCGCAGCTCTCAGGATTATTTGCAGAGCAACACCAACTTTAAGGTGCAGCATGATGACTGCATGACATTTTTGGCTGGACTGCAATGGAAAGATGTATCCAGAAATGGCCTGAAGAAGTGGGAAGGTGAAGTACCACAAACGATTTCCAGTCTGTGCTTAGAAAAGCATACATGCAATGTTACAGCTGGGATTTTATGAGGTAGTCACATATGGGTGTAACAGAATCTTTGAAATATTGGTTGAACAAGGCAGACCCTGGAGGTTATCTTGACAAGCTTTCTGCTCGAAGCAGGACTGTTTCTAACAGCATATCACATCTGCTGTGGCTTTGTCCAGCTCACTTTCCAAAATCTCCACCTTTCCCCAGCCTAGCTGACTTAACCTCTTCCAGCAGTTCCTGAGACTCTCAATGTGCAATTTGTGGCCATTGTTCTTGTATTGTATGCCTGTGTTGAAGGGTTTGTGTTTCTCATTTTTGCCATTTGACTTCAAGTTAGCCGTAGGCAGCTATCAGATCTGCCCCACCCCTTTGCCAGGCTAAATAAGCCCAGTTGCCTCCCTTTTTGTCACAGGTCTTGTCTCTAGGCATTTTATCATCAGAACAGCCCTCTGTTCTGTCCTGTCTGATTTCTCACTGTCTGCCTGGCTCTGGGTGGTCCAAAGCTATGTTCAGTGTTGTAGGCAGGGCTTCTCTGGAGCTTTGCAGAGGGAAATAACTCTGTTTGATAGCCATGCTCCTAATGTAGACTGGTATTATCCTACTAGCTTTTGACTGAGATAACTGACCAAGATGTGAGACATGTTTTATTCATTTATTTTTTATTATCAACTTTCTTTAGAAATAGTGATCAGATTTGTAAATACATTAGAAAGTGGGACACTGAGATGAATACTAATGGTATATCTTAAGCTGTAAATTAAACACCTGTGTATGCGTATGGATGTATTTTTAAAATCGTATTTTTTTTTTTGGCCTTCGATTCATAAAGTACAGCAGGGAATAGGCCTTTATTATTATAAGCTATATTTTACATTTTTGGACTTCTTTCTCAAATAGAGATTAAATTACCTGTAGCATGCCAAGAATCGATTTTCTGATATTTAGTGCTTAAAATTGATTGAATGACACTACTATTTTATGCTTCAGTGGATTACATGCTATTCAAATCAGGGCAATGATCAGCTCAGTGAGTAGATATGCTATTGAGATGTATTTTTCGAAGCTAGTATATACTATGTGTGCCAAAACTTGGATCCTTATTACTGCAAAACAACTAGCTTGATACAGTGGATTAATTATTAACTGTTGTGCTTTTCTGCTTGTTAAAGTGAAATGAACTAAGGTCAAATTAATTCTGAAGTCTTAAATGTGGAGATTACTTTGTGAGTGACTGTTATAAACTTGTGCATTTCTGAACTATATTGCAGTGGGTAAATGGCATAATTTGATAAATAACCAGTGAAATTTCAAAAGTGAGTTTTCAGCACCTTGTCAGATATAAACATTCTGAGCTGTCTGGAAACTAGTTTCCAAAATAGCCTACCAATCTTGTTCAAAATGTATGTATTGCAGGATTTAATTACTATGTTGGCTTGTGTTGAAACAACTTTGATAAAAGCCATTATTGTAATTGTGTGAATAATAGCTACAGAATTACAGTTCAGGTAAAGATTCTACATATTGTTGAAGGTCATGCAGTAGAACACTTTTCTGGAGTAATTTAAGTACCAAGTTCCATAAATTTCCATTCTTGTAAATGGCGCTGTGTGTTAAACTATGTAGTATGTTACATTAGTGCAGGACATTCATTTAACTATGTAGCATTGTGGTGGTTTTACTCAGGTGGGCAGCCGAGCTCCACCACAACCGCTCTCTCACTCCCCCTCTCCTCAAAAGGAAGGGGGAGAAAATACAACACAGAGAACTCGAGGTTTGAGATGAGAAAGGTTTAATTAAAGGGAAAGGGAATGGGGAGGAAAAACAAAAATACAAAAGAAACAATCAGTCCGCGCGGAAGCACAGAGAGAGAAAAAATTATTCTCTACTTCCCATCAGCGAGCGGTGTTCGGCCACGTCCTGGGAAGCAGGGCCTCAAACACGTAGTGGTTGTTCAGGAGGAACAGCCCCCTCCCCCACGAGAGCCCCCCCTTTTATTGCTGAGTGTGACATCAGGTGTTATGGAATATCCCTTTGGTTGGTTTAGGTCAGCTGCCCCGGCAATGTCCCCTCCCCATCACTTGCCCACCCCCAGCCTGCTGGTTCTTGGGGGCTTGGAAGGAGTCCTGATGCTGTGCCAGCACCAAGCAGCAATAGACACAACACTGGAGTGATATCAGTGCTGTTCCAGCTACGAGTGCAGAGCACAGCACTGTGCGGGCTGCTGCAGGGAAAAGGTGACGCCAGCTCAGACAGACCCAACACAAGCATCCAGAGATTTTGACAACTCTGAAGCCAATAGTAGCATTCAGTCTCATTCCAGAAACCCAGCTTCTTGTCAGCTTTGTTGTAGAATTAGAAGCCAGGTAGCTTGAAATCTCACATTTCTGCCACCTTTAATTTATATATTCCTTCCAGGAGAATTAAGTATGGACACCCCATGGCTATATCTGCATGCAGCTCACAAAATACATCAGCCTCAGCATTCTGTTTATTTATTGACTATGGAACTGACAACTGGCAAAGTTCTCTCCATTAAAAATCTTGTAGTGGAACTATCCTGTAAAGATCAAAGCAATGAAAAGGAGGGGAAATTACACATTTACACACCAGCAACCATATACCTGCAAGTAAGTAACATGATGTTTCCTATAGTGTAAAGCTTTGATGATGCAGCTTTGTGATGGGTACCTAACTGAACTGTCATCATACTGGAATAACACTTGCTCAGCTTGTTATATGAAGTAGCTTGTTTGAGAAACTAATCCACTATGTGCCAATTTATAAGAGAGCATCTTGAAAAGTTGATGTTCATCTGTTTCTTATGCTGGAATGATGTGCTATTCTTTCTCTGGGGGCAGGCAAATCAAAACAGCCAGGGTCTCTTTACTGTCTTTGAAAATGTTAGGGCCGCTATCTCTGCCTCTATTTGGAATGGAAGTCCATTTATTCCTGCACAAAGCCCAAATATTTCATGTCAGAATTCTACCTAGGAGTGTACAAACAACCGTAACTATTTTTAAGTTCTCTCTCCTCTCCTTCACTCCAAGAAAATGAAAGGTTATTTCTTTTGTTGTGACTCAGAGTAAATTCAGTCTCCCATAATTCTGTGTGAGAATTTTCTCTAGTAAGTTCTCAATGTTTAATCTTCAGTCTTTTTCATAGGAATTCTTCCACTTTCTGTGAAAGGATTAGATATCCCTTGGGTGGAATCCGTCTGCCCTGAATCTATCGATTCTAAGCTTCTTCGTAACTTATTTTCAGCTGTGCCGTGCAATGGAGATTTTAAAACCAATTTCATCACCAGCTGATTAACAAATATAGTTAACCTTTGTCACCATGCAAGGTGTAGATTTGCCTTGGGGAAGCTTCATTATTTCCATTGAGGTGGTCCTTATCTGTCTCTGTCTCTGTGAAAAGAGATTCTAGATTTTTTGCCTTTCTTCCAGACATTCACAGTGGATTCTAAATCTTTAGTTTGGTTTATCCTTAAGGTTTTCCTTTATTTTGAACTGCAGCTTTTCCTTGTTAGATCACTGATGGTTTAGGCACAGTGAAGAAGATTGTGAGAAACATTCTTCAATGAGAAAGGAAACAAAGTATTCATCACCTATTTTCTTTCCAACTACTTAGCTTTCTGTCTCTCCCTTGCTTGTGGGGATAAAATAATTTTTGAGATCTTTATGGAAACTCAGATTATGTGGATAATGGAAAAGCTGATGCACTATTTCTAATAGTTATTGTAATGAGCTTCTCCAAGACAATGCATTCTTTTCAGCTCTGGCCTGTGATGCTGGCACAATAGGATTTTCTCTGTCTCAACTTAACCTGACTAGTATGTTCCCCTTTATTTTTAGGCCTCCACATTTAATCGTCTTGAGAGAAACTTTCTGCACAGCTATACTGAAATGGTATCTTTGTGGAATCAGCTTGTGAAGAATGAGATTCATTTGGAGAATAATGAAAAAGACAAATTTCTTTGCTTTAAGATAAAAAGCACAAAACAAAACTTCACAGCCAGCTATTAGAATCTGCCAATGGTAAGACAAAAAAGTACAAATGTACAAAGGTAATTTCTCTGACCCAGTGCTGTGTTTTTCAGGTCTGCCACTTTCCCCAAATATGTCTTTGCTTTGTGTTGAAGGTTAAACACTTCCAGTGCTCCTTCTTTTTCATCCATTTTGACAACCTGCAATGTAAAGCTATATTTAAAAACAAAACCAACCAACCATACCCCACCCTCCAATGTCATCCCCCACAACAGTTTTGAGTCCTATGCACCTATCTGGGATGCCAATCACAGACAGAAGGGCAGGGAGGAGAGAGCAAAAAGATATAATATGACTAGAAATAGAGCTATAGATGTGATTGCTTACATTCTTACATTTTGATACAAATGTCAGGTATGGAAGATTATACTGTCATAGGGAATCAGCATATTTTGCCTATGAGTGTGCATAGTAACAGTCTTGGGTTATATGTCATTCAAGCCTCTGCATCCTTTCCAATTTATGATAATGCTTAAAATCATGTTTGCTTTGCTTGGTGCCTACAACATGGGAAACGTAACAAATAGTTTGTCTCCAAAGAGGAGTAATACATTAGTAAGGATGTTTGTTGTCTGACACACTCAGTGGTTTACTATTAATGTCACTTTTATTCTTATGTAAATTGCGATCAGGATTTAAAGTCGTGCAGAAAGGGGATGTTCTGTGAAATGACAGTCTCACTGCAGCCTATTAAGCTGTGTGGTTTTTGTTTTGGTGTTCCTGAATATGAATACAGTGAATCTGATGCAATTGTCCTTTTCTCTCCTGGTGTCATGATTTGACTGCAGCCTATGAAGACAAACTTCTCTGTGAAGGCTGTATGGACAGATTACAATAGTCTGCCTAAAATTCTTCAGTTTGGAAGTCAGATAGAAGAACTGAAGAAGGAGAAGATGCTCTATCAAAAACGTGGAACAGTTTATTTCAGGTTCAGTAGTTTCATTCCTATCTCTGAAGAAAATTTTGGCCTACATTTAATGTGTATCTTGATGCCCTTGGGGAAAGGTTCTGGGCTTTACATGATGAATGTGTCACATGCACAAAGCCTTAAGTCTTTCCCATCTGTCTCTGCACTTCCTTGAGCACACTGCCTCCATGGGCTAGTTATTTGCATCCACTTAGCTTTCACACCCTTCCTTGAAGCAGTAGAGAATAAAGTCATCAAGGGAAACAGGCAGTTTGTGCTGTGACAGTGTGTTTGTTGGAAAATTTATTAGACTTAGAGCCTTCTTTAATGAAAATGTCAGAATTCACGGTGTCCAAATGTCCAAGGGGTGAGAAGATCCAAAATCTAGATTTGATCCCCTGTGCCATTCAGATATGGTAGGAGTAATAGAAGCATTCTAAAACCAAATATTTCCCTCTTAAGACACATAACAAATAGTCTTATTTATGTTTTAGAAAGCATTTCCATTTGGTGGTTAGAATGATTGCACTGCATCTAGACATTGGCTGTTTCCAAAGTTTCTCTTATTTTCGAACTCATTATCGAAACACAGATTGAAGCCTCTGGTAAAAATGTGTTGTCAAACCTCAGAAATCTGTATCATCTCTAGAGATATCTCAGCTTTCTTAAGGCATAGTAGGGTCAATCGAAGTGCACAGGCTCCCTTAGGAACCACTGTGCATCTTGGAAATAACTTTATGTATATACGTATATACGTATATAAATAAAAAATGAGAAATGTCTTTTCAGTGACAGAAAAAGTATAGAAATGAAAAATGAGAAGGTATACCAGACATCCAGAATGTATAAAGGCAGTCCAATATCTGATTATAAAAGTTAATGCATTTTTCCAAGACTTCCAACTAAGTAAATGGTGAGAAATATTTAAGAAAGTCCATAAAATGTTGCACTAAAGTAGTAAAGTGAACTATATATTGGCTGAACATCTGTTGCATAGAATTCTTGGCATGCAGTTATTGTTTCTACAGAAAGCATGAAGAGTGTTTGATAGTGTATACCTTGAAAGCTGCCCTAAGCTTTTGGACACTGGACCTGTTTGAAATGAGTCTTGACCATGCAGATTTATAAAACATATGTACTAGTACGCATGTCAGAATTTTAGCTCATCCTCTCACCTGGTCTTCCAAGCCTTTCCTGAATCCAGGCTGGAAATTCTATCAGAAATTCTGGTAAATGGGTATAGTTTGTATGATGCTATAATTACACTCTAAGAATGTTTCAGAGGTCCTGGCTGCATGTGTTTTGCTTCTGTATCTGACAGACTGATGGCATCTGCAACTGAAGATTTGGGAATTCTAGTTGAATTTTGCATGATTTCTCACTGTGGCTGTCCATTAAGGTCTTATATGGTTTGTTCATTCCTTGTTGTGCTCCAGGCATCCTTTTAAACTGCTGATTTTGCAGACTTTTTTTCTGCAGGAGACATTTACTGTTGACAAACAGCAAAAGCACTACTTTTTGGAAACAAAAGTTTTGATAAATGGTCTGGAGGAATCAATTCAAACTCTTATACTTGGCTACCAACTTGAAACCCCCTATGTGAGTTATATAAGATTTTTTCTTCTTCTGGTATGCTGGAAAAAGCCAGCAAGTGAGTGATTTAATGTACATATCTTAATATCTTATGTGCCTTCTATTTTCTCTCTTTTTTTTTTTTTTTCTAGATTTGTGCTGGCTTACCTCATCCTTATAACTACAGCTTGTTCCCCAGAGATGTTGAAATATGCATTTTAACTTGAAGTCACCAACCTGTGAGTAAAATTACCATTAAATTTCATTTAGAAAGAGAGATTTATCACCTCTCTCTATAGATTACCAGTTTATTGTCCGTTTAGACCAAATTTGCTATAGGTCTCTAGTTACTCACAAAGTAAATGCTGTACGCAAAAAATTCATAGCACAATGATGTGCTTTGTGGCTGACTAATACAGTGTTTCATATAATAATATATAATGGTTTGTATGGTAATATATAATAATCCCTAATATAATCTTTCAGAATTAATTTTAAGTATAAATATCACTATAATTAAAAAGTGCAGGGAAAGAAGGGATTCTAGTCCATATCTAGGTATATCTGTTCATCTTTCTTAACAAATGCTTTTTTTTCCTTTTTCCTATTTTTTGCTCATTTTTCATTCTTTGCCACAATGTAATAGCTTTAAACTGCAATGATTTCTCTCATCTTTCATAATATGTAGGGTTAATACCTGATACAATTCACTTATTCACATTCTTAACACATAGGTGAAGCATGAGGTTGAGACTACCTTGAAAGTCAACAAGCAAGATGTTCTCAGCTTTCTGGGAAGATACCAGGACAAATCCAGTGACATAGACTTCAGACATCTTTTACATGTGAATATGATGCACTCATTCCAGGTATTGATGCTGAAACTGGTCTTCCTCCTTTCCAAAGAACAATGTTGGTTCTCCATGTTGGTTTTATTTATGGCACTTTAATTTTCATGTCTTGTGGCTCTTTTACTGCATTGTCTTTAGAATTTTAATTGTTTTATGCATGTAAGAATCCTAGTTCAATAAAGGTCAGGCTCTGACAAATGCTCCTTGGTGTGTAACAGCTGATCATCAAATTATAATCCCTGTCAAATATGTCTTGTAAGAAACACAATGAGTATTTGTTTTCATGTGTTTTTCAATGTGTTTGATTTATTTTTCTGTGCCTTTGGGTAAAATTGATGGAAAAAAAATTACATACACATTAGCTTATACTCATCCTCCACTTCATGCTAAAACTTTAGATGGCAAATCTCTTGAAGCAGTTGCAGTAATTATGCATTTTACTTTGTCAAATAGCTTGAGTATCCACAAGCAATGGGCCTAAGTGGGGAGCTATTTTCTAGGCGGACCAATCCAGAACATTTTGACTACAGGGTGAACGTAAAAGCGATCATCAACAAGACCATGTCTTCACAGGTTAGTTCCCTACTTACTACAGTCTCCTTGCATGAACTTTCAGGCAAACAAATTATTCAATTTAATTTTTTAATCCCTCTGACTGACGTATTTTAATGGGTTCATGAGACTATCAAACCTTGTTTCTGCCTACAGTCTTATTTCTCAGAATGGTGTTTTAGTATGATTTCATTATGTTGTTGGTGTTTTATTATGATATGAGATTCTTAATGACCTGTTCTCGATTTTCTCTATGCATAGGCCCAAGCAGCACTGAAGAGTTGTGATGAAAACAAGCTCAATGGCTCTCTTTACCTTCATTTTAATGGAGGGGATGTGCTGATGCTGGAAGTTGATATGAACAAAGAAAATAGGAAGAATGCTAGAGGTGTTGAACTGAGGGCTTTTCTCCACCAAGCAATCCTTACAAGCCCTGAATCAGTACAGCTCCAGCTCATGTGCAAAATGTTTCCATCGAGGTAGAAAAATCAGAATCTTGGTTAATAGAGGAGCTGAACTGTGTTCTGTGATAAATATCTAAATGTAACTATCTTCATATAGCTGCAGTGTAAGCCACTGCCATTTCATGCAGTAGTCCTGTTAGTGAAACACTCTTTTTTAAAGAATTGGTAAAGGAAAAAATTCAATCTATACAGTTTTCAGTCACTGACCAATGAAATGAATATTACTTTGTTGACATGTAGTTCAATTCTATCCAACAAGTAGATTTTTGTTAAGGTTTTATTTGTTATCAGTCTTTTAAGAGGGTTCAAACTTTTGGGAAGGCTCTCTAACACTCTGCAAATAGGATTGTCTCACCTTAAGGTATACTGTGTAGTATACTTGATTCCAGAAAGTCAGATGGACGGCTTGAAAGAAATTTGCAAATTGTGTCTGTTTTGTACTTGAAACACTGAAAACTGAGCTTCTTGTTTTTCCAGATTTCCCTAAAAAGTTGTGCTATGTTTCTCCAACACTGTTCAGCTCAGGGCTAAGATGCAAAGAAATGATTGTTGGTTCATTTACCAACCCCAGATGTTAGTGGCTGTTATGGTTTAACCCAGCTGGCAGCTAAGTACCGCACATCCGTTGGTCACCCTCCCCCCTCCCTCTCTGGGATGGGGGAGAGAAATGGGAAAGTGAAACCTATGAGTTGAGATGAAGACAGTTTATTAAGACAGGAAAATAATAATAACAGTAATAATAATAGTACTACTAATAAAGTGTATGAAACAAGTGATGAACAATGCAAGTGCTCACCACCCACTGACAGATGTCCAGCCTATCCCCGAGCAACCAGCCCCCCCACCCCAGCCAGCCAGCCCTATATATTGTTTAGCATGATGCCAGATGGTATAGAATACCCCTTTGGCCACTTTGGGTCAGCTGTCCTGGGTCTGTCCCCTCCCAGCTCCTACTGCACCCCCAGCCTGCCCGCTGGCAGGACAGAGCAAGAAGCTGAAAAGTCCTTGGCTTAGTGTAAGCACTGCTCTGCAACAATTAAAACGTCAGTGCGTTTTTAACACTTTTCTCATCCTAATCCAAAACATAGCACCCTACCAGCTACTAGGAGGAAAATTAACTCTATCCTAGCTGAAACCAGGACACAGGACAGTGGCATTTCAAATTATTGTTAATGCTGAATTCTCGATGATGAGCTTTATAATTCTGTTTCTAAATCGGCATTGAAGGGAGATTTCATGTTGTGGCAGAGATTAATTTATTTTCAATTCTATCTAATTCTGTCCAACTCTATCTACTCCTTCAATCTGCCAATCTTTGAGACTCTATTGAGTATTTTTTTAATACCAAATTAGACAAGTGGTGAATATCATGTACTATTCCATATATCATGTACTATTCCGATGCATCTGACTCACTGATTCACAACACTGGAGCAAATTGCCCAGAAAGTCTGCAGAGTCTCCTTTGTTGGATATACTTAAAACCTGACCTTACACAGACCAGAGCACCCCACTCTTGTCAATCCTGCTTTGAACAGGGTGGGGGTGATGATCATGAAATAAGCATTATAATGGGACCTTACTGGCAGTTTTTATCTCCGTCTTTTTAGACTTCTGATATCTTCTGTGATAAAATTTAATGAGAATGGGCTTCATGTGGGAGCCCATTTCATGGGAGCCAGACAGCAGAAAGTTGGTTTTGTCTTGTCCCTAAATGTAAGAGTCCAACACACGTTTTCTGGATTCAAGACTATACCTCATCTCCTTTCTCTGAATGGATTACTAAAGCACAAAAACAACATTCACGATGGTATGTTCTTACTTTGTGTTTTGCTGCAGCTATCCAAGACAACTTCTTAAAATATTTCTTACTGAACTGCATTTGATGCAGAGAGTATTTAACAATCAAAATGAACTATTGATCGTTGAGTTGAAACTACTTCTGAGTGAATTCACATAGATGCAGTTGCATTTTTCTTTTGTTTTATAATTTTCATGTTTTTGCTAATTGAAGGAAGTGGGAGGCATCCTTCCTATGCAGTCCTTCTGAATCACAGAGGGAGACAGACTTGGGACCCTTACTCTTCTGAATGGTTCATGGATGCAATAGGGCACTGCAGAGTTCCAGTGGGATTGTCTAGCTTGGAGGCATACGAGTAGCCTTTGTGATAGGTCACAGTCCCTGTGTAAGTTTTCCCTCAGAGAGCACTGCAGTGTAGTCTGTGGCCTAAAGGGTCAAGGAACTGATGAATAAAAAGAAATGGTTGTCAGAAGTACCATTATGTAATTTGTTTTAAACATAGACACTTCTATTAGTAGATAAACTCTCTCTCAAGAATAAACTGATTTGCTACCTGGATTCAGGTAAATTATCTATTAAATGAATTTCCATTGATTATACTTCCTCCTGATATTAAATAAATAGTTAAGATGTTGCTCGTCAAATCCTGGTTACTTCTGTCCCAAAGGGCACCTCTCTCCATTAATCATTTCTGTTCATTACAGGTAACATCAATTTGATGATCAACAATGCACTGTATGGATTCCATCTCGGGAGCAGAAATGTGTTTGGGAACATCACCATACGCAATATCACTTTCACTATGTTTCAGAATGGCAGTCAGGCAATCCCAGCGGAAGCAAAACTGAAAGGACACCTGGAGCTGAGTAAAGAGATGAAAAGAGGTCTAGTTAGCTTCCACATGGATGAGAAGGCCCTTTTTGTAGATTTTTCCAAAGTCATGAGTCATGGACACAATAGAGTCTCTGGGACTTTCACACATAATATCAGCTCTTTAAACAATGCAGGTATGAAGAAATCTCTGACTTGATGGTGTGATGTAACAAGATGTGAAGGTGGGCTTGTCTAAATGTATGCAGATCTGTAGAAGTAGATGAGATTCATTTGTTCACACCAGAATAAAGTTTGATTCACTCTTGATTTAGCAACATTCTTTTTCATATTAAGAATATACAATAATATGTGTAAAAGAATATTTAAAAACTATTTGAACTGCTTCAGAGTAAATTATTTCCCATTTGTACATCTGTATACCTGCATGCTGATCCATTCCTCTAAGCATATTTTTATGCCTGCTTTGGCTCGGGCCATAGTTGAAACACTGAATGCCATTGAATAAATCACCCAGTAAACTGTTTCAAGTGTTGTTTAATAAATCATTTATTAAAAAAAATATAAACTGTTTACTTCTATAGTGCATGCCACATTTTAATTTAATAATCCTTTTTTAAAATATGATTTTTATATGGTAGGTAATGTCCTTTCTTACTGTAAATATCAGAAAGCGCAGCTAACTGGAGGATAGCACTTGACAAATCTGTTTCTTTTTATGAAAAATGCTAACTTTCTTAATACAGTTTTTCAGTACAATGACAACCCAGCATTGTTGATTTTGTTTCCTTCCCTGTCAATAGGATTGCCCTCAGATGGCGTTCTCACCATGATATATGAACACGGAACAGGAAATCACACCATTACTGTAGTCCTGCAGAGCGTCAGTGAAAGAATTTCCACTGTATTTGGAGGTCACAGGCTGTCCACAGAACCTCCTAAATCCCATCTGTCTGTGAGCACAACGTCACAAAGATAAAGAAATATGGGATCCCTTTTGTTGTGGAAGCTGCTGGCTATTATGAAGTAAGAAAAGTTCAGCCTATTATTATTTAATTTCTGGCAGAACCATTTCTAATAACTAGAGTTTATTCCTGTGCACATTATTCCAAACACGTCTGCATTTTTGAGATGTACTAAGTTAATATGCGAAACAAAGGTGCCTGTATGGTTTCTTGTCATACAGTGTACCTGTTGCCTGACGTTTTGGATCTGAATATAGACTAAACAAGATTTTACATTCACTTCTGATTTCAGTGTAGTGCCTTGCTACTACAAGAAGTATTGTACAACAGGAGTATTGTCCAATTTGATTTTTCCCCTAAAACTGGGAAGCAAACAGGGAGGCATTAATGTATGTAGCCGTCAAGTAATTGTCAACAAACCTAGCAGTGCATTGTGTCTTGTACTGGGATTTATCTAATACTGATGTCATCCTTTGGATGTTGCTGAAGAGAGGAAGAGTGCTTAGCATTTCTTTCCATTTGGAAATTTCTATCCACAGGAGCATCACAGATCATATTTCATGGTACAGTGTTGCTTGTCTACTCTTTTGTCTATCTGCATTTCTGCTATAGATCTGTGAACTATCTGTGAAATTATAGCTCTCTTGTATCTCAGATTATCCTTCCATAAAATAAAAAAAATAAAAAAGTTCAAATATTTTTCTTGTTCTTATGTATGCTGAAAGGCTCAAGTCACTACTAAAGTCTGTGGAGAGTTCAGCCACTGTGGTACAGTGAGCCACAGAGTTGCGCAGAGGAAGAATTCTATACCAATCCCCCTCGCCCTGCTAACCAGTAATTTCACTGGTTTCATCAGGTATGCCTTAGGACTCAAATCTTCCTCTGTACTCAATGCTCTCAGTATGTTTTAAAGCCTGAAGGTATCATTGGCACACAGCATTCAGAAGGTGTAGTATGACAGGAAAATCTCTCTTTGAAATGAAACCGTGTTCAAGAATTTGTACTAGTATTTTGCCGGTGCTGCTGCCCTGACACAGGCTATCATGTTTAAGCATCATGAAACAGACTCAGCCTTTGCCAATTGTTGCTGGGATGTAATTTGTTTCTTCCCATGATTTGGTTTCTTTTGTGCTTAGAATTTCACCACAAAGATTGCTGCATTGATAACGACCACCATAGAGACAGAACAGCTCAAAACTGAAATAGAGATGAAAACCACTGGCAGTGCCATGGAAATTTCTCTTTCGCTTCATCACGATGTGGGAGGACTGATTAACATTGTTCCGTGTATACTACAGGTAAGCAGACATCCTGCTATGTGGTGTATTTGATCTAGCTTTCTGTTGTGTGTCAACTATTTGAATTTGTGTCGTGAGAACAAGCTAGCAGGTCAGAAGAGAGGGTGAATTTTGTCAAACAAAGCCACCACAGAAAGCTTAAGAGTTGTTTGAAAACATGCCTTTTGCTGCTAAGTAAAATGTGGTGGATGACAAAAGTATTAATGTAATGAAATCAGAATGGGCATATATCTAAAAGAGTGCTTGCCCAAGGCCAGTTATATGCAGCCCCATCTTGATAAAGCAGAGTTTTCAGGTGGATCACTTGACTGTGGGTGTGGTGGTTCTGTCAGAATGTCAGGTGCTGTCAGGTGGTGATGGCAGAATGAATAATAATAGCAGTAGTTTTCACACAGCCAACAGCGCTTCCCAAGGAACTCACTTTCTGCATTTGGAACACTGAACATCTATTTGTGACGGTGCTACTTCCCATGCTGCAGATAAGAAATACCACAATCTCCTGCTAAAATTGAAAGTCAGAGTACTAAAAAATAGTTCAGTCTAGCCAGCAGTGGTTTCCTATTGCTTGAAGATATATTTCTGTCTTTATCTATACCGATAATATTTTGGTATGATAATGTAAAACTAAAGGTGTGTTTTTCCTTAGATCCACTAAACTGTTTCTTTTTGGAGATTTAAAAACTTTAATCTTAAAGCTATGCTTTAACATATTCATGCTTTTTATTCTGAAAGCTGTCTTTTTCCTCACTCCTTTGTATTTTAGTTCTCTCTGCTTTTCTCCATGCTCTGAATGTGCTTTGTTGATATGCCAACAGGTTACTTGCAGCGGAGAATCTAACAAACAGGTTTCTGGCCTTTGCAATGGAGAGATTGCATTTCACCATTTTGAGGTACTGGATTCATTCATAAACTCTGCTGTCAACTACATCTTCTTGTAACTACCAGAAAGGGAATCTAAATGCTGGAAGGTGTCAGAGATGTAGAACTGTAGCTGGAAGTTTGGCACACGCATTAAGATATTCTTAGTTCCTTAATATTGACAGGTTCATACAGATCAGATTACTTGTCCATCAAAAACCGAGTAAGTCCATGGGGAGGGTTGCACTCAGTTTCATGCACTCTTGCGGAATGCAGCATATTTGGTTTTACTCTGTTGTTGAGCAGCCAAGCTGAAATGAAAGGAACAAGGGAGCATAGGAGACACAAGCTGAGGATTTCATAGTTTACTTCTTACTCTTTCTGCTCTTTCTTACTAATAATTTATTTGTGAAAGTCCCTATGATACTTGAACTGTTACAAAAAGATACACTTTATAATCTGACATTTTCTTAAGAATGTGTTAAAAATGTCTCCTGCGACTGATGTTATATAAGACTGTTTGTCTCTATAAAGATAGTAATCATAGTGATGGAGATTGCCATGTTTCTTCTAATGGCAAAAAAAGACAAATGCATTTCAATTCTGCCCTCATGTAACATGGGTCCCATCTACATAGCACTACTCATTCCTGCTGAGGTCTGGGGAAATAGAACACATTCTCACATTGCTAGAGCTGTATTTGTTTATAGTAAAAACAGAAGTAATTATAACAAAAACAATAGTAGATGGTTTTTCTCATACTAATAAATGTTTGAACAGGCTTTTTTTCTCTCCTTTTCTTTTCTTTTCTTTTCTTTTCTTTTCTTTTCTTTTCTTTTCTTTTCTTTTCTTTTCTTTTCTTTTCTTTTCTTTTCTTTTCTTTTCTTTTCTTTTCTTTTCTTTTCTTTTCTTTTCTTTTCTTTTTTTTCGTTTCTTTTCTTTTCTTTTTTTTCGTTTCTTTTCTTTCTGTTATTGTTATTGTGGAACTCTAACTAAAGGTTTTTGGCCTTTTCTCCATTTGTTTAGGTACTTATGAATATGTAGGGTGAGTACCAATATGTTGGCAGGGTAGTAGGGAAATAGTTCTCTTTTAGTAACATGTACCTTTTAAAAAAATATATGACCTGACAGGAAAACAAATTTGACAACATTTTTTTCTGTAATTTTTCAGAATCCAACAAGGGTTTCACTGAATGGGTCGATGATTACCAGCGACTTTAGTGTCATCATCTTTGGACACATTTCCTTTAATGACATGTTTGCCTGCCTGCAACTTCATGCCAGCACTAACATCCAGCCTCATTTGGAAATTGACTTCCAGCATTCCTTGCCTCAGCTTCAATCTCTGGGTATTTCCAAAGAGAATCAAATGAAAGTGTCAGCTATCAGAAGTGACAAATATAAGGGGATGCTTGATGTCATCTTCGGGCCTTGCAGTTTCAAAGCTGATGGAGAAGTGAGCCTGAATGCAATGAAACAGAAATAGAATTACTTACTTTTACAAACAAGTGTGTCAGCCTAGAGGTAAGCATCAATTGTTTTCTGTATGGTGTTATAACCGCTCTATTTCAAACTATCAGGAATTACAGAGAACTCTCTCCTGATACAGGAGTATCTTTAATGACAGTTTTGGTCATTAAAGTAGTTCTGGTACAGCACCGAGTGTGAGTGAGGGAGTGTATTTAAAGTTGAGAATTTAGGGTAGTACAATGGCAGATGTTATTGCTGTTGCAATAAAATAGTTGCTTAATTGTAGCTTTTTAATTAGAATAAACTCTTGTTTTGAAATCTAATGAAAATCGTGTACTTAAAATTCTGGAGGATTTCTTTGGGGTTATGAACTTTTCCTTCTACAGTATTTCTTAAAAGGATGTTTTAGCTTTATTTTTTTTTTTTCCATTCCGTTTATTTTGGGGGTAATTTCTGATTTCTCTGTGAAAACAGCTGTCTTGTATGGTCCTTTCCAAAAGCATATCGGTTCAGAAAGAAGAAATGCTTTCTGATTAATTAGTAGGACAGTTTTTTTAATTTATTTGCTTTAAATAGTGTCATCTTTTCTGTTGCAGAGAATGGGACTGCCACATGCTGTAGCCTTTGGGGGCTCATTTCAAAAGAACACCTGCAATATTGACTTGTTGATGAACCTCCAGTATGATGGCAAAACAGTTGATGTGCAGATGGATACTTCCTGCAAAAACAAATATGCCTTCCAAGGGATGCTCAGGCTTTCAGTACTCTGGACGAGTCAACTTGGGCTGCCTTTTGAAAACTCTGTCCTGTTCTCTGCTTCCACAGAGTCCACCACTGGGGGCATTTTGTTGCTGCAGGCTGGCAAATGCAAACTTAAGGCTAGAGGAGATCTCTGTATACAGAATAAAGCTGAATGGACACTGGAAACAGAATGTCAGCTTCTGCAGGTAGCTCTTGGAGGCTTTTAACAAGAGACTTGGGATCAAATGAGGGCCACATAGAGATTTAGCTAAAACAACAGTGAATGTTGGAAAACTACTTTAAAGACATATCTGTCTTACTGCATTAGGCAAAAAGGTATCTAAGGGATCCTGTTGTTTGTAGCTGTTCTCTGTAAGCTAAGATTATTTCAGTGTCTTTATTGCTTGTTGTCCTGGCAGGCTGAACAGCAATTTTAGTTTGAACCATTTGTCAGAGAAATGTTTTCTCTATTCTCTCTTTTTTTATCATAGTAGAAGTTGTGAAATTTCCTTGGTTTTCATATCCAGCATCACTGACTGAATTAGGAAGAAAGACTATTGTGAGATTGGGGGTTATTTCCAGATGTTCATAGGCATTTATGTTTTGCTTTTAGCTCCTCAGTTTTAACTTTCTCAGCTGCAAAGTAGCAAGATTAAAATAAAAATGATGGGAATGTGTTTATCATAGTATTTTCATAGTCATGAAGAGGGAATATAAACCACTTAAAATATTAAAAACAGTAGAGTTTTCAGTATCTTTGCAAATATTTCAGAAAAATGAGTTGAAATGTTTCATTTGGGATGTTACATAGGACAAACCTGAAGCTTTAGTATCAAAAAATAAAACAAAATCTTGGAATGCCAGATGCAAGAATATATTTTAGGCCTATTATTTTGTGGGTGTTAATGTGTTCTGAAAATTGAGATTGGTCTGGTCTGAATGAAGCAGAGGATGGTCAATAAACCTTGCTACTCTGAAGAAAGTGGCATTTTGCATTTTTGTAAATGTGTAAAATTTTGTATAAAGAAAGAATTTGTAAATTTTGCAGGGCAGTCCAAAAATCTTCCCTCAGACTTTATTCAGGCCAAATAGTCACCTTATCATTGGGAGTGAGAAAAGCAGCAGTGCAGGGATTGCAGGCTTTGTCTCTGATTTTGTAGCATAAGATCTCCTTCCTTTTGTGCTGTAGGGAAAAGAAAAATTAATCAAAATTTACTCATCTCAATGTGTATGTATAATCAAGGGGATTTTTTTTTATTTTTTTATTTTTATTATTTTTTTAATCTTGGTAGGATCTTAGTATTCCAACTCAGTCATGGCTTACAGCATCTGTTCAGAAAGACAAGTGCCAAGCAGAACTTCTCTGTGTCCTTGAGACAGAAGGCAAGACTGCCCATCTTGAAGTAAGAGCAGAGTGCAGACCAAAGATCACACTGGAAATTCAGTTCAGGCATGATCTCTCTCAACTGAAAGATGTCCCAAGGGAAAATAAGCTGTCCGTAACCTCACGAAAACAGTTAAACTATCAGATCAGCTTGGGAGTGAAATCAGGTTCTTGTAAGATTCAAATGAATAGGGACTTCCTCACTGAAAAGAAGCTTCAGTGGAAAATGTCTATAGAAAATAAATGCCAAACAATTCAGGTATAGGAAGGAATTTTTGTATTACTCTTTATTTTATGCTGCTAAACCAGAATCTTTGCACCTACTAAAAAGAAAACAGTCTAATGATTTCAGTGGTAGCAAAAACCAAACCAAACCAAACCAAAAACAAACCAAAACAAAAAACATTCTCTTAATGTAACATTTTACTTTTGGAACCAATCATTCACAGTAGAATGCCTTTAAAAGGTTTAAGCCAAATTTTACAGGAAACAGTGCCTATGGTCAATGAACTTGCTTGTACTAGCTCTGGTGTATTTTTCTAAAAGGATGGCTGAGAAATCTGCTAGATTTTAATCTTGAGAGAATGAGTATTCAAAGTTGTCCTTGGTTTCATCTGTGATTGTAATTTCACAGCAGTTTGACAACAAATCTCTATAGTAGTTTAAAAATATATCAAGTAAACTGGGAAACAAAATGAAAATATGATTTAAATAAATAATCTTAACGTCATAAAATTTTCATTCAGCTTTACAGGAAATTGAATTTTTTAGCAAACTGATGTGTAATGTATGAAAATGTATGAATGTATGAAAAACATTGTGTAGGACACACAGAGTGGAAAAAAAAACCACAGCATTAAACAGCAGTTGCAATTTCCTGGGAGACCTTGATTGAGGAATATTTGAGGGGAATTTTGGTTGAAAACCAACAATGACATTTTGAACAATCTGTTTTGGACTTCCCTGGTGAGACATTTTCTGTGGTAATTCTTGAAAAGCTGACCATACAGTTACCCCTGAGCTGAATCTTACCATTTAGAGTGCCTGACTAGCACTGCCACATCACACCTTCTGCTTCGTTAATGAGATTAAACTTCTGAGTGTGGTGAGAATCTCACTATAGGCTCTAAACAGCAACAGTAGTATAAGAAAGTAGTAGTTTCTTTGTTGAAAATATTTAGCTGGTAGACATATGTAATGAAAACTGGAGATCTGTGGAATGACTTCATATCACACATTTGAAATGTTGTCCATCCTTTGCAATACAGTCTCATTGCTGTACGAAACAAAGGAAGGTAAGCCCCATCCTGGGGATAATCCACCTGGCAGGCATCAGACATACTGGGAGTCCTCATCTCAGAAGGAGTTAAAGTGCTGGTGCCTGGAAGGTGCTAAGAGAGCTGGGCAGTGAGGCAAGTTTCAAAGCTCCCTAGGTGAAGAAAGGCAGAGTGCTGTGACCTTTCTCAGCAAGTTAGTGTGGCATGCTGAGCCCATTCTGCCTTTTGATGGAGGTGTGAAAAAGTGGCACTTCTTCCCTCAGTTCTTACTTATTAGTTTGTTTTCTCAGACTAGACTGTTGTAGGAAGGTGGAGGGGGAGAAATTCTGCAGCAGGATTTCCTGAAGTAGCAGTTTTAAGTGTAGCTAGATTGAGCACTGAATCTTCAGACTGAATATTCATATTGCTGTTTGAAATAATTGCATTGTTGTACTAGGCCTCTCACAGACCCCACCAATTAGTGCTGCACAGCCAGGAAATGGAAGGGACAGAATTGTGTGTGGGGAAAGTTTTAGTGAGATGTTAACACAGAATGAGCCGTGGATTGAATATGCACATCAGGGAAAAATGGAACATATAAAGATGAGATTTACCTGCCCTCTCCTGAAAACAAAGCTGTTGTAATCAACCTATGTAAACTGTATGGTTTCACTGGATTTATGGAAGCTTTTTGTCCTTTGAGCAATGCGTAGGAAATCAATTGACACTTCACTCAAGTAGGAAGATCTGTCAGGTTGTCCTGTATCCTATTTATGGTAACTCTTATCGAAAATATGTCTAACGTCTTCAGAAGAAAAAAGAAAAAAGTGGATGTGTATACTACCTGATGTGCTAGATTTAGAGCTAGGTGCTATTATGATTACTTAAAAGGAATAAAAACTCTCAGGTGCATAACACCTGTGGGTAAGCATAAAAGGGGTGAATTCTGGTGTTTTGTTTAGTGTGTATTTTTTTTTTTTAATTATTATTTCTTTGTTCATTTTACTTCTACAGGATCTTGGAGCACCAGTAAAAATTGATGGTTCAGGCTATATTTTAATGGATAAAGTGAACCTAGATTCACAGACCTTCATCATTGTTGATGAAATTAAATTACAAGTACTCCTTATACTAAACATCACTGATGTAAGTGTCCTGAAGACTATTAGATTGTATGTGCAAAGTACTGGATGACATACTCTAAACTATTTTATTGGGAACAAATAGACAAGCTTTAGTAACAAATGCCAGAATAAAAATTAAATCTTCAGAAATTTGACACCTGTAATATACAGTAAAATACATAGGATAATATGATACAAGCTGTGATACTTTCTGAAACATTTCCTTATTATGTTCTTTGTCTGCATATATTTCTTTATATTATACTATTTGGTATTCATTGTATTGTGCATCAAATATGATACAACATGCAAAAACACAGGTGCTGATCACACTCCAGATATACAACAGGTCCTCCCAGTATTAACACTCCTCATTCATAATGGAAATACACAGCAATGCACAAGAAAAAACAAACAAACAAAAACAAAAAGGCTGTGATTTATAGAGCAATCACTGTGATTCACAGTGCAAAATAAAAGGCAATGATTAAATGACACACTGCTGTTTGTTTCTTCAGTAAGACAACACAAGAAAGGCTGTGAATCTCTTGCTTTCTTGTTGACAATTGTTTGGCTTCTCTTGTCACCAGTGCAGGAGAGAGGAGTACATGCAGAGAGAAATACATGAAATTCCTTTTGATCATTCTCTTGCTTGCCATAACTGGTAATTCCGGGGTATTTTGTGCTGTAGAGAAACAGATTGCTAGTGGAAGTTTTTGACATGAGAGTGGAAGTTTTTGACATGAAATGACATTTGCACTTTTTGTCTTGTAATTGAAAACTGTTTTTTATACTGTCTGTCAGGCTTTTTTTCTATTCCCTCTCTCCTCCCTCCCCCCCCATCCCCAACCAGTGTAAATTCCTTAATTTCAGTGCAATTAGCTTTAATTAATGCTGAGTGTAGGACAGACAAATATACTAAATTCCTGTTTTGAACTACATATGGCAGCAAGTTTTGGAATCTACACATATTTTTCTATATATGTTGTGAAATTTTAACTGGAAAGACAAGAGCTGGATGTCGTGCTAACCCATAACATTCAAAAAGCTGCTGACATTGGAATTCCTATGAGGACGTTAGTTGATGTAATATCAGAAAAAAAATTGTTACTTCTATAGAGGACTGACTTATTTCTGTGTGAACAACAAGCGAGTATCTTCTCCGTGTTAGGAAGCTGTGAAATAGAGGTTAGCATGAGCTGATTGGTATGGTAGAAATCACTTTTCCACTTGAAATAGCTGTGCTTGAGGCTCTCCTAGGAATACTCTCCAGGGGCTGGTTCAGTTTTAAAGGTCTTAAATGAAGCCACTGTCTTTCAACCACTCCTGTGCCATCTGTTTTAGCAATAAATTTGACTTCAGCAGTGATCCATGATTCCCATTTGTAAACTGTATGTCCTGCTTTCAGTTTGGCTAGAGTTAATTTTCTTCATAGTAGCTGGTATGGTGCTGTGTTTTGGATTTTGGATGGAAGTAATGTTGATAACATGTGGCTGGTTTAGCTGTTGCTGAGCGGTGCTAACACAGAGCCAAGGCCTTCTCTGTTTCTTGTACTGCCCTACCAGCAAGGAGGCTGGGGGTCCACAACGAGCTGGGAGGGGACCCAGCCAGGACAGGTGACCCAAACTGGCCAAGGGATGTCTCACACCATGTGGCCTCATGCTCAGCAGTAACACGGGGGGACTTGGCCAGGGGATTGCCACTGCTCGCAGACAGGCTGGGCATTGTTTGGCTAGTGGTGAGCAATTGCATTGTGCACCACTTAATTTTTAATATATATATATATATATATATATATATATATATATATATATATATATTCAGTCTTATTAAACTGTTCTTATGTCAATCCACAAGTTCTTGTGCTTTCACCTTGTTCAATTCTACCCCCGTCCCACTGAGGGGAAGTGACCAAACAGCTGCGTGGTGCTTAGCTGCCTGCCAACTTAAACCACAGCAAACCTTTATTTTCATGCATCAGCACTAGATGCCTCATACTCCCTATTGCAGTACAATGAAGTGACATAAAAAAATTAGACAATTCATCACCTTACATTTTTGTAATTTTACTCTAATGTGTAATTAGTAGAATAATTAGAAATAATCAGGGCAGTGTCAATGTCAAAGGTGCACCACGGTTAACTTTTGTTATATGTTTTTTGTGCATAACAGATTAGAGAAGAACTGAGCCTTGTCCAGAAGTTGGGTGTAGTGTCTCTGAACTACAAACTTACTCATAACATAGAGGCACTGAAGGCTTTGCAGGTAGAAGAGAGGATTGAGTTGCAGGTGAGTTATCAGACACTGACAGAGGAGACACGCACCTAGCCTGGAATCAGGTCAAAACATAGAAGCAGTAGCTGTGGAAGTCAAATAGCAGGGGAGTCCAAAAGCTCACTTTGTTCTTGAGGGGCTGGAAGAACAGCTTGTTGGACCCGAACTTTTAATAGGAATAAGAGCTTGGAGGCTTGTTCCCAATCTATGAACAACCCAAGCCACAGGTGAGCTTGCAGCACTCCCTACCTGAGGAGGGCAGTGAATTTTAGCATATGCCTTGTCTGTCTGATAGAGCTGCAGTGTGCCATGTATAGACTAGACAGAGTTGAGTAACTAATAACAACTTCAAGGTTTACATTCCAAATGGTATTTTCCTTCCAGCCACTGATTATCTGACATATTTTTATATTTGAGATACACGAGCCTACAGCACAACACTAAAGCTTTATTAATCACATAACTGCTTGAATAGGGTTAAGGCATGGCCATGCTGGAGAATACTTGTTAAAATCTTAAATTTAAAAATAACAGGTAGCTTTCTTCAATATTTCTAACTAGTCTGTGTTGCAAAATGATATGAATTTTTATTTACACGTCTTTGAGATGATGCTACCTAAACCAAAAATGGAAACCTGACTAACATGAACTTTGCATTTTACAAAGCTGTGTTTTCACAAATTACCATTGTTGCTTGCAGGCTATTTTGAACCTGAAAGTGATCAAGAGATTGAGTATTAAAGTGCGTTATGGTGCTCACTTGACAGTTCTTGAAGGGCATATCCAGGAGTCTGAAACAAGTACCAATGTAACAGGAAATTTCAAGCATACTTGGCCATGGCTGATACAAGCCATAATCCCAAAATCTATACAGGTAGTTTCAAATAAATATATAAATAAATAAAATTATTGTCCTTTATTGTAATGTATAGATCATGGCTAAAATGAGAATTACAATTTTGTAAGATGAGACTTTCTGATATTTAATAATATGGATGGCTAAAATCTGGGCTACTGAAATAGAAAATTTATTAACTAATTTCTGGACCAAGTTATTCCATTCTGATCAGTGTTAGTACAATGTGTTTTATGAACATTGCACATCAACGGCAGTATGGCATCAGCACATTGCATTGTGAATTGGAATATTGCTCCTGATTTTGTTAATAGGAATGTAATACTTAAAGAAATAATTATTTAAGTACTCTTTCAGGGAAGTACTGGAGCACCTACTCTGTGGTAAACATTGGCAGTATGCATGGATCAAAGATCCTTTATATAACAGGAGTCATGTTTTTCATGTTTTTGTGGGATAAAAGAGAACTAATGAGAATTTGAGATGAATAAATGAGACTTAAGTGATTCGAAACTCATTCAGTTGAACAGATTTGCTATGGGAAAGTCATAGATGATTAACGAAAGGATAAGATTTTTTTCTGCTAATGGATAGATTTTTAAAATAAGTATAGACTAAAGAGACTTTTCACTTCCATTTGTTCTTCTGTTTTAAAATTAAATGACATTTAAATGGTAATTCAAAAATATATCTACATGTTATTTTTTAGGTAGATGTGTTTTTTCAAGGAATAAATGCTACTCAGGAAAGATATATGCATATTGCAGCTGGAGAAACATCAATCACATACATAACAAACTCTTACTATGTTGGTCACCAAATGGATATCTTTTGCCAGAGTGTACATAATAACGAGGTGCTACAGGCATCTGGCTACCCTAGGGCAATCAGCTTGATTCTCAGTTTAAAGATATCAGGTAGGTTCCTGCTGTTCCTTGTGGCATTCTTGTTCAATAATAGCTCTTTGAGGATGTTTCAACTATTTCTTCAACAGATACAAACTGATTAATGTTTTCTACATAAAAAAAAAGGGCCTATTATTTTTTGGGTGTTAATGTGTTCTTTTTATTTTTTTATTTTTTAGTAAGTGAATAAAATTGTCATTCTTAAACTACATCTGTTTTTAGTTATATTGCATTTGCTTTTTTTAATTACGGGAAACATCTCACAGGGTACAACACCTGGTAAAACTCGTGATCCCCAGGATACTTAGCTGCATAAAATAAGAAACTTCATTTTCCAGATCACACAAAGAAACTTCTACAGAGCACAAAAATGTGAATTCCAGTGTAATTTTAGGCAGTTTTTGAAAATAATTACAAATGGCTTCTATTTGTTGACAGAACCATCCTGAATAAACCAGTCTGTCCTTAAAACATGCCTTGATGTAAATCCTAACTGTGTTTTCCTCAGCTGGTGATTTTCTTTCTGATCAAGTAACTCCACTGCCCACACAGGAGAATATTTGTGGTGGTGGCAACTGTGTAAATAAAACCATAGAGCGCCAAGAAGTAGGAATTATTGAGGCCAGCAGGCACTGGATCAATACTGTTGTTAGCCATTCTGAAAAAAAGAAGCAACAGCAAAAGGCTTTTGGGACAGCCACCAGTGGTGACTGTATGTTTACTTTCATGTCTATGATTCATTTTCTCCTAAAGATTTTTGAGATTTCATATCTCTCATCTTATTTTTATTTCTTAGCAGTCTGTATTTTCTCCTTTTTCAAATACTAAAAGCTGGTAGCAAAATGGAAGAAAGGTCTTAAGTTGTGCTGTTTGAGTAGTGTTGTTCCTTGTGTAGCTGGAACTCAGTCACTGGAGATAAAAACAGCTCAGAGCTCTTCACTAGATGGAGTGGCTATGTGCCAGTTGGCTATATAAGCTAGTTGACTCTAGTCACAAAAACACATTACTGTTGGGAACTGACTTGTCACTTAATACAGGTTCACGGGTACATGTTCTCTTAAGACTGGATAAGTTCAAGGACATCCAAAAACCTCTGAATTTTGCTTCGCTCCTCGAACCCACAGGCTGCAGCTTATGTTGTCACAAATGGATGACCTCTTCATGTTGAGTGTCTCAATCCAAAAGCAGGATGGATTAATTTTATACAGACTACTGAAATTCCTTGAAAATGAGCCCTTCAAAATGACACTATTTTGTTATTGCTATTTAGAAAACAAAACCAAGACTACATGTGAAGTACAGTATGATGACAAAGATATAACCATGGATATGGATGTTGATACCAGCTTTGAGCTCTATGGTTTATTTGAATTCATGGCAGAGGTGAAGCATTCAATATCACTTCTCCATCAACTGGGACTCCCCTTCTTCCTTCAGGTAATAAACCATAGATCTTTTGCTGTACTTTGATTAGACCTGTCAACTAAGTTGCACTAGCATGAATCCAGAGCACCTCCAACAGACTCAGTGAAATTACTCCAGGTTTATACAAGCTGCAGAAGAGAGAACTTGGTCCAATGTATCAGAATACTTCGTTTTCTTAAGTACAAATCTAATGGTCTCTTTCTATAGAAACTCAGAAGGTACCTGAAATCACTGATTTCAGGATCTAATCATTTCAGGAAGGCACTTGTTTACTGTCACTTCCTAGCTGATTTGGGTTGCTAAAATTGGGTTGCTTTAAAACTTTTCGGTTGCTTTAAAACTTCTTAAAGTTTGTGTTGCTTTAGCAGTAGTAGCAGCTGTCCTTCATACACTCACTATACATAGAGAAGACCCGAGGCAGCTTTTGAAGATCTCCAAGGAGGGAGGCTTCACAACTCTCCGGTCAACCTGTGGCAGTGAAGTCAAATGCAGAACACTGTTACTCCTGAAATAACTGGTCACATACAAACAAACAAATTTCTTATGCATGTTACTCAGTATATACTATTTTGTACCTGTCTTCTACAATGTGAACATAAGTGAAATTGACAAGTTAGATCTGTCTAAGGTCTTGAGGACCATAACATAATATACTGTGACAAGAATATGAGCACAATATTCATATCTCTCTCTCTCTCTCTCTTTGGGAACTTTAAAAGGTAAACTCTGACATGAGTGAAGTAAAAGGCAAACTCTACCTCAGCATAGAAAAAAAGGATTTTAATGCTACAGCTAAGCTAACTTTCACTGGAACCAGCTACACCAATGTCATTGAAATAATACAGACAATGTCCCAGGTTGGTACCATCAACTCAAATGGCAAAAGGCAAGCTGTGACTATCTTATTTCTAGAGCATGGCAGCCAGGATGCTGGCTGCCAAACCATGAAGAGCAAGTACAGCTCCAGTTGCTATGAGGTGCTTTGCCCTTGATTTCTTCAGTAGCATGAGCAAACAAAAATTTGAATGGCTGGATTAGCTTGCCTGAATGACAAATGATATAAATTGTCATTTGGTTTGATATTTGTGTGCTCCTATAGACAGGGTATGTTAATACACAGATACCTAGGAAATAAGAAAAATCATATATTAAAAACTGAACTATTGCTATTTTTTTTTTTTATTATTATACAGGTAATAAAAGGAGTGATCAGGCATTAGGGTATCATTGTGCTAGACTTTTTACAAACACATTTCTAAAGCTAGATTCTAAACAGGTAATTTTGGGTATGAACTATAAACTCCAATAGGTTTTTAACTTTTCAGAGAACTTGGGATTTAATGTTTGTCCTCTTTTATTTTTAGTTAAAAAATCTTCCAGTGCAGCTTGTGTTCATGACAGTTTACCAAAAAGGCAACACAACACGTATGCTGAGGCAAATTGCTCTGTGGGATGGCAAAGAGGTAAAGATAACAGGCACTTACACAGGACTCTTTCCAAAGTTGCATGGAGGTCATGACATTCAGGGTAGGTTTCTAAATCCTTTTGTTGATAGCATACTATACAATAAACTAAGTCATATAAACCTGATTCTAAAATCCATATTCAAATTGTCTCAGTCCAGGCCTTACAAGATCTTATTTGTTTCAAATTCTTGAGAAGTTTGGCTGTTAGAAACGTCCACTTCGGAGACATATTTCTGCTTTGTGAAGCATGTGAAACTTCAATAACCTTTAGTAGTGCCAGGAAAAAGCTTAGCCAGACTGAAAAGTCATCAACAAATACAAACATCTATTACTATTTTACAATAAATTTCAGAAGTTCTCTGAATTAAATGAAACATTTAATCTTATTTTTATGTTTGCTTTTGAATATTTTAAATATTTAATGAAGAACAAAAACATAGGAACTAGTATTGGAGACATAAACAGACTTAGATACCATTTGTAAACAGAGAAGAGCATTAAAATATTGCAGCTACTTTCTTTCTAGCCAGGGCACTAGGATACATAGCTCGGAGATGGCCGACTGAGGTTTGCATCTGCATTCTGTCTCATTCAGAGTAGTAGATTTGAACTAGAAATCCCTGTTTAGGTGTGGGGCTCTTGCTCTCTTCTAATTTTTCAATTCTAATTTTTGTTGTTTTATTGTCACATGCTTCTGGGGCTTTTGTCAGAAACTGTAGTGAATTCTGTTACCCTAGTGCACTGGATTGCTGCAGGAAGCACTGGTGATACAGGCCACTACCTTGAGGTGCTAAATCTGTATGCTGAGGCTGTGTTAACTGAAAATAGAGAAAATAACTGCACTTACTTGTTTGAGAATTGTAAACTGTTACATAATGGTAAAGTCATCTCAGCTCCATAAAGATGACTTTCCTGGCTGTTATTGTGGGAAGTTGCTTTGGGTGTAAATAACAATCTTCTGATTATTAGGGATAATTACTGATTTGCTAGCAACTAGAAGACTCTTCATTTCCCTTAAATTTTTCGTATTCTGTAGAAATCAGCACACTGAAGTCACTATGGCTGTTGGGTAGGGGTGCATACATGTGTGTGAACCAAGACCATGTTTTTTCTCTGAACCAATTGTTGCCCCATTCCCTGTGGGAGAGCGTATCCTGTACCTTCTTCATTATCAGAAAGTAAACAGTAATGATTCATGGTGAGGAGAACTTACTTGTGTTTTTATTGTTGTTGTTTTTTTTGTTTTGTTTTGTTTTTGTTTTTCCCTTGCAGTGGAGCTTTTCTGTCCTTTTTCCATTACCTTCCCATGGCATGTGAAGGTGAAGTTGTATATGAAGCAATCAACATGCAGTCTTTGGGATGACCTGACCGTCATTTGGAAGGAAAAGGACCAGGTGCAGGAGCCCACAGAAGATATGTGTGGGGGGATTTACAGGAACTATGTCCTGGTTTCAGTTAGAATTAATTTTCTTCCTAGTAGCCCTCTCTCTCTAAGGCAGCTATACCAAAAGCCCACCGGAACCCTTTTGGGTCCTTGCAATATCCTCTTCTAAGATAGTCTATGCCAAGGATACATGGAGCATCCGGGTCAGTCACAATGCGGTGCTTTTCCCACTCATTCCCAGTCAGACTCACTTCAGCCTCCAATACAGTCAACTGCTGAGATCCCCCTGTCACTCCACAAATATAGATGGGCTCTGGTCCTTTATAGCTCGATGGCATTATAGTACATTGTGCACCGGTGTCTACTAAAGCCTTATACTTCTGTGCGCGTGATGTGCCAGGCCATCGAATCCACACAGTCCAATAAACTCGATTGTCCCTTTCCTCCCCCTGGCTGGAGGCAGGGCCCCCCTAATCCTGGTCAGAATCTTCTTCGTTTCTGCGTTTGAAGGACTGTCTGCTGGAAGTTGGAGCAGCAAACTTTTCAGAGAATCCCTTTTTCCCAATTGTTTTCTTTTGCAACTCACGTACCCGTGCCTCTAGGGTTGTGGTAGATTTTCCATCCCATTTTCTCATGTCCTCTCCATGGTCTCGTAAGTAAAACCACAGGGTGGCACGGGGTGAGTACCCACCATATCGTCTTCCTTGTGTAGATGAACGCCTACCCCTGATAGCTGAGACACTGCTCTGTACAGGTGCAGAGGAGAATAATCTCTCTTCAAGTTGGTGAAACTTTTCAGAAAGTGTTTTCTCCCAGGTGTTCTCTTTCGGTCATAGGACACTGGTTGGTTCAGGTGGAGAGGAAGATAGATTCTCTTTAAGTTGGTGGAACTCTTCAGAAAGTTTCTCCACAGCTGAGACACAGGCCTGTAAGGAAGAAGAGAGACTTTCTTTGTACTGCCGGAGTTGTTTAGCCACTTCATCCACTGTGGGTTCCTCATCCTCTTTCCAGGCCATTATTGCCAATGAGCTGGCATATGATGATGGTGCACTCCGTACAAACTTCCGCCACATGGGTCGTGTACACTTGACTTCATCTGGGTCTTTGGATGTTTGTCTGAGGTCTGGATCCTCATAAATCACTTCCCGTATGGCTAATTCCCTCAGGTACTGGATTCCCTTCTCCATAGTGGTCCACTTGCCTGGTAGACATAAAAGTTCTTCCTTGAAGGGATACCTTTCCCTCACAGCTGAGAGGAGATGCCTCCAGAGGCTGGTGGATTGTGCTCCATCTGCAATTGCTTTGTCAATGCCGGCGTCTCGAGCAAGGGATCCCAGCCACTTGGCTTCCCTGCCGTCTAATTCCACACAATTGGCTCCAGAGTCCCAGCACCGGAGCAGCCAGGTGACAAGCTGCTCACCTATACAGCGACCAAAATCTTTTCGCACATCTCGTAGCTCGCGCTCGTTTAGGCTTCAGGTAGTTACTGTTGATTTTTCGACATCCTCATCTTCCTCCTCCTGAATCCTTGATGGCCCAGCGTCGTCGTCATCTTCGTCATCTCTATACCTAGTTTTGGCAGAAGCCTTACCTGGATTGGCAGAAGACTCTCTGCGTTCTAAACGACCTGAATCTCTATACCATTTTTTCACCTTCTCTACAGGGGCAGCTTGCACTGCTACTGCTCGTTTCTCTGACTTTGTTACAGGGTCTGCCACAGGGGTTGGAATACCCTCTGCAGGGTCAACTTGCACTGCTACAGCTCGTTTCTCTGACACGGCCACAGGAGCTGGAGCGGCTGCAGGAGCTGGAGCTGGAGCGGCTGCAGGAGCTGGGACTGGAGCGGCTGCAGGAGCTGGAGCTGGAGCAGTTGCAGGAGCTGGGACTGGAGCGGCTGCAGGAGCTGGGACTGGAGTGGCTGCAGGAGCTGGAGCTGGAGCGGCTGCAGGAGCTGGAACTGGAGCGGCTGCAGGAGCTGGGACTGGAGTGGCTGCAGGAGCTGGAGCTGGAGCGGCTGCAGGAGCTGGAACTGGAGCGGCTGCAGGAGCTGGGACTGGAGTGGCTGCAGGAGCTGGAGCTGGAGCGGCTGCAGGAGCTGGAACTGGAGCGGCTGCAGGAGCTGGGACTGGAGTGGCTGCAGGAGCTGGAGCTGGAGCGGCTGCAGGAACCGGATCTGGAGCGGCTGCTGAGTCCACCGTAGGGGTCACAGTGGCCGTTGGATCTGTCACAGGGCTTGGAGTGGCCGCAGGGTCTGTCACTAAGTTGATAGCAGTATCAATGGCAGCTCGATAGGCATGAGCCAGGCCCCAGCACGTTACAATGATTTGTGTTACTTTGGAACTGCCAGAATCATGACACCTTTTTTTCAACCATTCTGCCAGTTTTTGAGGATTTTGCCATTGTTCAGGGGTGAATTTCCAAAACACTGGGGGTGCCAACTGCTTTAGATGCCTGCCCATATCCACCCATACTCCCTGCCACCCACAACTATACTGCCTCCAGGCAGATCTCCAGATGAGCTTCCTAAGTAGTTGTTTAACTTTAAGCAGAACCTGAAGTGCATTCAGGAGGCAGAACAACAAGACTATGGTAGTCTGAGTATCCCAAGAATATTCAATATCTTGGAGAGCTATTGTGACAAGCTCAGGGGATAAGAGGGTGGTGAAGGAGAAAGGGAGAGTAATCAAGTAAGAAAAAATATCCTCCCCTTTCCCCTCCACAGATTGACTCTCTAATGGAGAAAAACAATAGGTATAATTGCTAATAGTTCCCAAGATACTGTTTCCAAAGTACAGAGTCCACGATGTTACTGAGTATAAATACCAAGTTAGAGTCATGACCAGATATCTTATTGTCTCATAAGCCATTGCTATAACACTCAGTACCATAATGATCTGAAACCAGGGCCCGGAGAGGATAAACAACACTACAGAGAGCAAATACGGAAAATAATGTACTATAATACTCAATTTGGAAAACAGGCGCAGCAGAGTTGAGATTAAAGCAATCAGCATCGTGACAAGTGACTATTAAGCAGGTCTAATCCTTACACCAATTTTAGTTTAACACACTCTGGTCAGATCTGCCGTTATCTCAACCTTTCGGGCCCCACGTTGGGCGCCAAAAAGACTGTCGTGGTTTAACCCGGCCAGCAGCTAAACACCACGCAGCCGTTCACTCACCCTCCCCCCTCCCTCTCTGGGATGGGGGAGAGAAATGGAAAGTGAAGCCCGTGAGTTGAGATAAAGACAGTTTAATAAGACAGGAAAATAATAATAACAAAAATAATAATAACAATAATAATAATAATGATACAATGGTGATAATAGGAAAGTAATAATAATATGTACAAACAAGTGATGCACAATGCAATTGCTCACCACCCGCTGACCGATGCCCAGCCTAACCCCGAGCAGTCCGGCCCCCTCCCCTAGGCTAGCCACCCCTATATATTGTTTAGCATGACGTCAGATGGTATGGAATACCCCTTTGGCTAGTTTGGGTCACCTGTCCCGGGTCTGTCCCCTCCCAGCTCTTACTGCACCCCCAGCCTGCCCGTTGGCAGGGCAGAGCAAAAGGCTGAGATGTCCTTAGCTTAGTATAAGCACTGCTCTGCAACAATTAAAGCATCGGGGTGTTATCAGCACTCTTCTCATCCTAAGCCAAAACACAGCATTCCACCAGCTACTAGGAAGAAAATTAATTCTAACTGAAACCAGGACAAACTATTAAGTTTGTGAATTTTTTTATTTTTAAGGCAGTATTAAACAAGTCAAAGAACTCAAGTAGGAGTTAAACTATACTTCCCAGATGCATAAAATGTTGTGACTATGGAACGTGAGCAAGCCATATACTTGTTGGGAGTATTTTCAGGCCATAGTATTTTGTTTGCATTAACCCCATAGGTTGCTGCATAACCAAAGGTAATAAAATATATATTTTAACTAACTATGCCAACTTACATGTATGTCTGAAATACAGCATCTTGGCTATTACTTTTTTTTTTTTTTTTTCTGAATAATGGAAAGAGAAAAGACAATTGTAGTGGGTTTACGTGGCAAGGTTTTGGTAGCAGGGGGCCATAGGGGTGGTTTCTGTGAGAAGGATCTAGAAGCTGCCCCATGTTTGGTAAGGGCCCCATTGTTTTCCAGAGCTGAGCCAATAAGTAACGTTGTTTTGCGCCTCTGTGAGAGCATATTTAAGACAGGGAAAAAAAACACTGCGACACACAGCAGCTGGGAGAGTGAAGGGAGTGAGAAATGCCCTTGCAGGCACCAAGGTTAGTGTAGAAGGAGGGGGAGAGGTGCTCCAGGCGCCGGAGCAGAAGTCCCCTGCGGCCTGTGGTGAGGACCATGGTGAAGCAGGCTGTCCCCCTGCAGCCCATGGAGTACCACGGTGGAGCAGGGTTCCATGCTGCAGCCCATGGAGGAGACCACGGTGGAGCAGGTGGCCCTGCACTGATGGAGGCTGCCGCCTGTGGAAGACCCCTGCTGGAGCAGATTCTGGGCCGGACCTGTAGCCCGTGGAGAGGAGCCCACGCAGGAGCAGGTGACCTGGCAGGAGCTGCTGCCCGTAGGAGAGCCAGGTTGGAGCGGTTTTCTCCTGGGACCCCACAGCACAGGGGATGAGAGTGACCGAGAAGGAGCGGCAGAGAAGAAGTGCTGTAGGCTGACCATAACCCCCATTCCCCTGCGCCGCTCGGGGGGAGGAGGTGGAAGAGGGTGGATGGGGGGGGAAGGTGCTTTTGGTTTCTTTCCTTTGTTTCTCACTTCTCTAGCTTGTTAGTAATGAGCAATAAATCGTACTATCTTCTTATGCTGAGTCTGTTTTGCCCGTTACAATAATTATTGCATGATTTTCTCATCCTTATCTCAACCCTTGAGCCCTTTTCACATATTTTCTCCCCGTTCCTCTTTGAGGAGGGGGAGTGAGAGAGCGGCTGTGGTGGAGCTCGGCTGCCCACTTGAGCGGAACCACGACAACAACGTGTAAAATGTGTTACCATCAATGTGTTAACATAAATGTGCCTGCAAAAAGAATCAGAATTCCTTTAACAGTATCCATTTACAAAGTGCTAAAATCCCAAATTTTACTTTAGAATTTGTATAGAATGTATTTTTGTGCTACTATTCAAATTACCAAAATATGATACCTTCCAGCAATATTACAGAATTTAGTTCCTGACTCTGCAAATATTTTTGTTTGTGCTTGAATTTGCAACATCTGACTAATCATTCTGAGGCAGTGGAACCCAGTGATTAAAAAAATCATCTAACGATGAGATCAAACTTAGGCCTCAACAAACTTAAGAATGGTTCACCATCTTCATAACAGGCAAAGAACAGTATTACTTTCAGATGTGTCATGTAAGAAATTCAAGTAGCAAGAATGTCCTTATTTAAACATCAATTTGGCTAGCTACTTTAAAAATGATTTTCTTAAGCAGACATCTCAGGAAAAGGTACAGAAATATCTTGCTAGATGTATGTTTGAGGTCAATATATGAGAGGTATTTTATTTCACAAGCTTCTTTTACATCTGTTTATATTGATAAGGTATCAGTGTTATCTTCTCTGAAGTTTGGAAAAGACCTGGTCCGCATGGTGGCAGAGCTCAAGGAGGAGGTGGAGAGGTTGAGGGATATCAGGGAGTGTGAGCGGGAGATAGACTTGTGGAGTAACTCCCTGCAGGGCCTCAAGGAGAGGTACTGAGGTGAGACGCCCCAAATGGGGGTGGACCCCCTGCCCTGTCGCCGTTGGGCAGAGGGAGGGGATCTGGGAGTTGAGGAGGAATGGAAACAGGTCCCTGCTTGACATCGCAGGCGATGCCCTACCCTTCCGGCCCCACCTTCCCAGGTGCCCTTATGCAACAGGTTTGAGGCCCTGGAGCTCGAGAGACTGGTGGGTGAGGAAGAGGTAGCAAGTGTTCCCAGGAGGATGCCTAGGGCAAGGAGGTCGACTCCACACCTCAGGACTGTCTCCACCAAGAGAGACAGGAGGGTTATTGTTGTGGGAGACTCTCTTCTTAGGGGAATAGAGGGCCCTATTTGTCGGCCTGACCCTACCCGTAGGGAAGTCTGCTGCCTCCTTGGGGCCAGGGTCAGGGATGTTGCCAGGAAGCTTCCCAACCTGGTTCACGCCTCCGACTATTATCCTCTCTTGATAGTCCAGGCAGGTAGTGATGATATTGAAGAGAGAAGCCTGAAGGCTATCAAAAGAGAGTTTAGGGAGCTGGGATGGTTAGTGGATGGAGCGGGGTGCAGGTGGTGTTTTCGTCCATACCTACAGTGGCAGGGAGGGGTACAGAGAGGACACAGAAAGCCCACCTGTTAAACACGTGGCTCAGGGGCTGGTGCCAATGCAGAAACCTTGGGTTTTTCGACCATGGGGCACTTTACTCAGCACCCGGCCTGATGGCTGCAGATGTGTCCCTGTCTTTTAGGAGAAAAAGGATCCTGGGCCAGGAGCTGGCAGGGCTCATTGAGAGGGCTTTAAACTAGGTAAGAGGGGGGATGGGGCTGAAGCAAGGATTGTTGGAGCTGTGCCAGGGGGAACAATAGCAAGGCTGGGGGATAGGGCAATGACCCAGCTGAAGTGCATCTACACCAATGCATGCAGCATGGGTAACAAACAGGAGGAGCTGGAAGCCATCGTGCGGCAGGCAGGCTACGACTTGGTTGCCATCACAGAGACGTGGTGGGACCAGTCTCATGACTGGAGTGCTGCAATGCCTGGCTATAAGCTCTTCAGAAGGGACAGGCAGCACAGAAGGGGTGGCGGTGTGGCTCTCTATATTAGAGAGTCTTTCAATGTTGTAGAACTCGAGGCTGGGAATGACAAGGTCAAGTCCCTTTGGGTTAGGATCGGCAGGGACAACAAGGCTAGCGTCATGGTTGGGGTCTGTTATAGACCGCCGAACCAGGATGAGGAGATGGATGAGGAGTTCTACAGGCAGCTGACAGAAGTTGCGAAATCTTCAGCGCTTGTTCTCATGGGGGACTTCAACTTCCCTGACGTATCCTGGAAGCATAACACAGCCCAGAGAAAGCAGTCTAGGAGGTTTCTGGAGAGCGTGGAAGATAGCTTCCTAACGCAGCTGGTTAGTGAGCCTACCAGGGGTGGCGCCCCGCTAGACCTTCTCTTCACAAACAGAGAAGGAATGGTGGAGGATGTGGTGGTCAGAAACTGTCTTGGGCAGAGTGACCATGAAATGGTGGAGTTCACTATTCTTGGCAAGGCCAGGAAGGGGACCAGTAAAACTGCTGTATTGGACTTCCGGAGGGCTGACTTTGTGCTGCTCAGGACACTGGTTGGTAGAGTCCCTTGGGAGGCGGTTCTGAAGGGCAGAGCAGTCCAGGAAGGCTGGGCGCTCTACAAGAGGGAAATCTTAATGGCGCAGGAACGGTCTGTCCCCACGTGCTCAAATACGAGCTGGCGGGGAAGAAGACTGGCCTGGCTCAACAGAGAATTGTGGCTTCAGATAAGGAGAAAAATGAGGGTTTATAATCTTTGGAAAAGTGGGCAGGCCACTCGGGAGGACTATAAGGATGTTGCGAGGCAGTGCAGGGACAAAATTAGGAAGGCCAAAGCTCATCTGGAGCTCAATCTGGCTACTGCCTTTAAAGACAACAAAAAAATGTTTTTACAAATACATCAATGCAAAACGGAGGACTAAGGAGAATCTCCATTCTTTACTGGATGCAGTGGGAAACTTAGTTACAAGAGATGAGGAAAAGGATGAGGTGCTTAATGCCTTCTTCGCCTCAGTCTTTAGCGGCAATACCGGTTGTCCTCTGGATACCCAAAACCCTGAGCTGGTGGAAGGGATGGGGAGCAGGATGTGGTCCTCACCATCCGCGAAGAACTGGTTGGCGACCTGCTACAGCACTTGGATGTGCACAAGTCGATGGGGCCGGATGGGATCCACCCAAGGGGACTGAGAGAACTGGCAGAGGAGCTGGCCAAGCCACTTTCCTCATTTATCAGCAGTCCTGGCTATCGGGGGAGGTCCCAGTTGACTGGCAGCTAGCAAATGTGACGCCCATCTACAAGAAGGGCCGGAGGGCAGACCCGGGGAACTACAGGCCTGTCAGTTTGACCTCAGTGCCAGGAAAGCTCACGGAGCAGATTCTCTTGAGAGTCATCACGCAGCACTTGCAGGGCAAGCAGGCGATCAGGCCCAGTCAGCATGGGTTTATGAAAGGCAGGTCCTGCTTGACGAACCTGATCTCCTTCTATGACAAAGTGATGCGCTGGGTGGATGAGGGAAAGGCTGTGGATGTGGTCTACCTTGACTTCAGTAAGGCTTTTGACACCGTCTCCCACAGCATTCTCCTCAAGAAACTGGCTGCTTGTGGCTTGGACTGGTGCACGCTTCGTTGGGTTGGAAACTGGCTGGATGGCCGGGCCCAAAGAGTCGTGGTAAATGGAGTCAAGTCCAGTTGGAGGCCGGTCACTAGTGGCGTTTCCCAGGGCTCGGTGCTGGGGTCGGTCCTATTTAATATCTTCATCGATGATCTGGACAAGGGCATTGAGTGCACCCTCATTAGGTTTGCAGATGACACCATGCTAGGTGCGTGTGTCGATCTGCTCGAGGGTAGGAAGGCTCTGCAGGAGGATCTGGATAGGCTGCACCGATGGGCTGAGGTCAACTGCATGAAGTTCAACAAGGCCAAGTGCCTGGTCCTGCACCTGGGGCGCAATAACCCCAAGCAGAGCTAGAGGCTGGGAGATGAGTGGTTGGAGAGCTGCCAGGCAGAGAAGGACCTGGGAGTAATGGTGGACAGTCGGCTGAGTATGAGCCAGCAGTGTGCTCAGGTGGCCAAGAAGGCCAACAGCATCCTGGCTTGTATCAGAACCAGTGTGACCAGCAGGGCTAGGGAGGTGATCGTCCCCCTGTACTCGGCTCTGGTGAGGCCACACCTCGAGTACTGTGTTCAGTTTTGGGCCCCTCGCTACAAGAAGGACATAGAGGTGCTTGAGCGGGTCCAGAGAAGGGCGACGAAGCTGGTGAGGGGCCTGGAGAACAAGTCCTACGAGGAGCAGCTGAGGGAGCTGGGCTTGTTCAGACTGGAGAAAAGGAAGCTCAGGGGTGATCTTATTGCTCTTTACAGATACCTTAAAGGAGGCTGTAGCGAGGTGGGGGTTGGCCTGTTCTCCCACGTGCCTGGTGACAGGACCAGGGGGAATGGGCTTAAGTTGCACCAGGGGAGTTTTAGGTTAGATGTTAGGAAGAACTTCTTTACTGAAAGGGTTTTTAGGCATTGGAACAGGCTGCCCAGGGGCGTGGTGGAGTCACCATCCCTGGAAGTCTTTAAAAGACGTTTAGATGTAGAGCTTAGGGATATGGTTTAGTGGGGACTGTTTGTGTTAGGTTAGAGGTTGGACTTGATGATCTTGAGGTCTCTTCCAACCTAGAAATTCTTTGATTCTGTGATTGTGTGAATTACAAAGCCACTGTTGCCCACCCATTTAATTACACTTTGAGACTACTGGAGATTCATTTCCTGTCTGAAAGAAGAGCCAGAAAGTACAACCACCAGGTGAGATAATGTGTAAGGGCTACAAAATACAAAGCTGAAATACTGTATTGACTGTTAGTGTTCTTTTCATCTCAAAGAATTGCAGAACCTGATATCATCTCAAAAAACTGAAAAAGCACAAAGTGGTATCATCTACTTGTGTTCAAAACACGAGTGTTATTTCCATTTGTAAGCATAACTGTTGCTAGCTGACAGTATCTGTCTTGCCTTAGCATTGACCCACTTTGGATGGTAAGAAGCCAGAAACACACAAGAGCCAACCTAGCAACGAAGTAAGGCAAATTTTGATGAACAAACTCCCATTCTTACAAACAAATAAATAAGCCAGAAAATAAGGCAGAAACCATTTGATAAGGTTTTTTGTTTTGGTTGGTGTTTTTTTTTTTTTTCTTTTTTTCTGATAACCTAAATTTCAGTACCATTAGGAAATTGCAACACAAGTGTGAAAATGTGTGAGACCAGAAAGGCTTTAAACTAAGATTGTTATTTATGCTTGCAAAGCATGAAGGGGGCAAAAAGGTGAAGAACTCCTCAAATCATCCTTCAAGTTCAAAGATGACAGAATGCTTTTTTATCTGAACATTGTATGCATAATGCAGCACCTGTATGGCATGGGCCTGGACACTTCAGTTGCTGAGGCTGAAGACTTTCTGCTCAGTAACAAGCTGCACACTGTGCAATGTTCTGTTTGTTCATGTGAAATATTTTGGTTGTCATAGTCATGCCACTGAGAGCTCTCAGTAAGTCAGTATGTCTCAAATGTCATTTTCAGTGTAATAAATTCTTTTGTAATGTCATTACCCCACTGTTACCATCAATTGCTCTGCATGATGGACCAAATGCAGCTTTCTGAGAAAATAACAGAAAAGCTTCTGTTGCTTCAGTTGTAAAAGAGCAGTTTCTCTGTGTATTTTGCTAAGGCCTTCAGCTTCCAGACCACATACAGTTCAATGGAGACCTAACACTAGCAGTTTTAATTGTGTTGCTTTTTTTCTCCACTGGATGGAGATCATTCTGCTACATTGCCATGAAGGCTCTTCTGCTAGTTCTAGTCCTGCTTCACTAGACAAATCCTTGTCTTCTAGTTTCAGCTGCAGCTAACGTGCAATGGTGGGCAGCCTACTGACATCCAACTGACCCTGGAGGATAAATCAAGGACAAATATCACTGCCTGGAATGGGTGTGTGTCAGGCTCTTCAAGACAGGTATGAATCTTTGAGTCAAAGAAGGATAGGATGTAACTGATACTATTTGTCTGTTTCAGAATGATTTTTTTCTCCACCTGTTATTATACGAAAACCTTTTAACTTTTTTTTTTTTTTTTTTTTTTTTCCCTGCCGCTGCCTCAGAGGAAGAAAAATAAAAGCTCTGAAGAATTCTGTTTCATGTTGCCAGGTATTTTTGTACTTGGGATGCAGTTTTTCCCCAGTACAGAATCATCAACCTCTTAGAGACTAATAATAGATATAAAGATAGTTTATAGATATAAACTGTTCAAGGCTTCTCACAAGGATGTATTTTGCCCAGAAAGTGTAGTCCTCTAGAAAGGCCAATAATACTGAACACTTTTTTTTTTTTTAATTACTAATGTCTTTTTTTTTTTTCCCTCTTCCAGCTTCAAGGAATATTAAGTATAGAACACCTTCATGCATGTGGGTCTCTAGAAGAAACATCAGCATCATTTAAGGAATATCTAGATCTGAACTGGGATGACAAAAAGTTCAAACACAATTTAACTTATGAGGTAAAAGAAGGCTGGTGTATCTGCTAACTCACCACATTTTTTCATGGAAGTTGTTCTTGAAGGATGGAAATTTTGAATGGCTTTTAATAAAGCTTATGTAAAGCACCATGTTCTATGAAATACCACTATTTCATTTTACCTTCTATATTTTTCTCTCCATAGGAAGAAAAATGAATGTAGCATAAGTAAGAAAAATTGAGTTCTTATAAGCCATACACCTCAACATAAACCTGTTGAGTTAATTCAGTAGGATGGGGCCTAACAACTGTGCTGATACACCAAAACATTGCCAGGTGGAAATGTTATGTAAAAACACTGAATCTGAAGTTGAGAGCTCAGGCAAAAGGGTCACTGAGGAGTGTCTAAAGTTCTGTTTTCATATTTTTACTCTGTTTTCTTGTTTAATTGCAGAAAAATCAATTCTTATATCCTGATAAATTTCAGTTAGAAGCTGTTATGGAAAACATTTTCCTGACTTCATGCACCAAACAGAATATTCTGGGTAAAATAGAAACAAACTATTCATCTTACCTGGATTATTACATGAGCTTTGATTTCTGCAACATTCCAAATGTAAGTCTCACATAATCATAATGAACCTACTTCACTTTAAACTTAATTTCTGGTTTGGAGACTGGATTTTCCTCAGCTGCAGTTTTTCACAAGTATTTCCTTACTTATGTAATTTAAAAAACCATAAATAAACAACGCATTTTGATGGACCGCAGAGAAAGGTTATGTTTGCCACTGTAGTGTTACTTCTTCTTAGTGTTACTTCTTGGGTGGTTGGACCCAATGATATTTTGAGGTCCCTTCCAACCCCTACAATTCTGTGATTCTATAATTCTTTTTCTGTAGGCCCTATTATGGTTGTAAACATTCCCGTCCTCTATGTTCTTTCTTTTCTATTCCTCTCTCAAAGGTCTTTTAAAAAATTTCATGTTTCTGCAGAATACTAAAAAAGGCTCATGCATGATCAAAAATGAAACTAGGCCTTACCCTGTAGTTAAGTTTACTTTTTTTTTTTTTTTAATGTCTGCTTTGCTGGTAGTGACGGACTTTTGAACCTTATAGTTGTCATTTATTTTTATATTACTCAGACAAATAGAAAACGCTTCCATGACCTTGCTTAGGTGCAAGTTCTGACCCCAAATTGCCCATAGGTAGTCACAACAATAAAAATATTTGAACTTGCAAGACATGTGGTCCTTCTTTCCAGTTGCTAGTGGCTAAAACACATCTCAGTTTCCTCATTTACTGTCCGAGCATGTCACACTCATTCAGGAATGAGAAACAGCTGCCAAATTCTGATGCCAGTGAAAAACTTTTTCCAAGATGAAGATGTGTTACTGCTTGTTTATTATGGGGAAAATGTATATATGCATCACTTTAAAATCAGGTGTATATTTATTTTTTGGATCCTTTTCTTCAAAATATCTACATAGGGTAGCTGAGAAGCAAAAAGGCAAACATAAATTTGTTTTTAATATGGTTTTAACAGAATTCAGTTACAGTACAGCTGTTCATCGTCTGAGATTGTAATAAGTGAATATGCATTATTGTACCACAAAAACTGAAGATGTAATGAAGTAAGCACTGTGAGGAGGAGGCTGTGTTGATTTCTGAAACTGCAAGTTTTGTTAATAACTACATTGTGTAATTTCATGAGAATGCCAACACCCATGTACAGCCTCTTATGACTATATGAAGAGCCCATTTCTTTGACGGAATTAAGTTTTAACACCTTCTTTGGTTATACTTTGCTAATTATTTTCTCTGGAAAACACCAGCTCAACAAAGGAGACATCATTTTGCAATCAGAGAGCAGATTCCACTTTTCTGATCATGGGACAGATGAGGGATTGATTGGATTATCCTTAAAAAATTGGACCACAGCTGATGTGAAAAAGTATTCTCTGGAAACTGAAGTGAGTTTTTATCTTATTTTATTGGTAGTGGATTTGTGGGGGTTTTGTTTCCTAAAGACCTACTGCCATCTATCTTCCAAAGTGCTCAGGTGCAGCCAGTGGCTTGTAAAACAGCAGGAAAGTACAGACAATATACAGCATTCCTGATTTCTTCAGTTCTATTTTTAAAGGAGCAGTTATGCAATGTACAAGCAGTACTATCAAGACAGAAAGGAAGGAAACAACATTAGTTACCTGCAGAGCTCAGTGACAAATGTAATAAGTGTATATCAACTGGAGTACATAATTTTTTCAGAAGCTGTGTGTTGTTGTAGCTCACTTTCTTCAGCATGATTGGGTTGTTTGGTAAGGCATGTAAAATCACCATAGCAAAAACAAAAAACCAAACCAAACAAACAAACAAACAAAAAAGAACTAAGATTCAAAGCATGATTTGCCAGGAAGAAAAAAAAAAAAAAAGAAAAAAAAAAAAAAAAAGAATTGGCCTTCTTAAAAAAAAAAGCACAGAACAACTAATACAATGCTCATCTTGAGACGAATCTCTTCCTCTTTCTCTGTTCTGCTCTTTCTCTACTCTTAATTTTCTGTGATATGAATAACATAAACAAGCTGATGGTAGCAAAAGAGTGGGACGGAGGAGTGATGTCCAAACTCTTCATTAGGAAGAATGTGGGTAGTTAGTCATAATTAACTGAGAGAATAGGCCATTCTTTAAAAAATTATCATGATTTAATAAGTAACAGGCTAAGACAAATGCTACATAATTTTTCACTCTCTCTAAACTTGCTCTGCTTAGCCTTTCTCTATTCCTTGTTTTGGAATAAATGGAACAAATTAGCAGCCTTACAGGGAATTGACTGTCAGAGTATGTTTCTTTCATTGCTACCATTAAAGGATTGTCCACAAGCCTGGTCATTCAGCTCTTGAGCCAATCATCCTCATGCTTGTGCCTCTCTCAGTAACTCCTATGTAAGTGGATAAGCATTGGGAAACACTTTCCTTACAACTTACTTCCCCTTCTGTGGAAAGCACTGATAGTTGGGCATCATCTCTGAACATGGCTTCATTAATTCTGTGTGGTGGCTTTGAACAAATGTGTTTTTCCTTTATGGCTGCATTTTATTAAAAGGCTCTGAAGACACTTGGCTAGGCCTGACAGGAACTGCTACTTCCTCAGCTGTTCAGAGCCAAATCCTGGTGGAGGGGATTATTGATCAAAAAGAGAAAGTAAAAGTAGCTGCTTCTAAAGGAAAGGAGTGTTTGCAGTACTACGTGGGGTATTTGAAAGGTATGTACCTTCAGAGCTACCAATGGTATGAAGAAGCAGGAGGAAAGGTTGTGTCTTAGTTTCTAGGGCCAAGCTAGCTTCAGTTTCATGGCAATCCAAAGCTATGGTCTTTCACATGATGAAAAGCTGAAGTTTAGTACTTGTTACACAGAGGTCACTTTGGTGGAGACTTTTGTATGAGTACTGCCCAGGGAAGGATTATAACAGTGACTGAAGGTAGGATTCGTTTCACTTTGATTTAGCCATCTTAAAATTGTGTGCCTCATTTAAGATAGTCATTATATTCCAATTTCAGTGAATGGAAAGAGAGAGGCACTTTTAAGCGGTTGGCTCAACCCCCATGCTGAAACAGATGTATGAAATCACCCTCTGCAGGTCTTCCAATCAGACATCATTAGTTCTGACTGACCAGAGAGAAGAAACAGGGCTGTTATCTCAGACTGTGCTTGGCTTTTGGATGACTGAAGTTAGTTGAAACGAGACCTGCTGCAAGTGCTTCCTGTTGTGACTTATCCACCTTTTGGACTGTATTAGATTTATTTATGTGCAAACCAGGCAGATTTGGTGGTGTGATAGTTGCCTCAAACCCATTTTGGTGACTATCCCAGTCCTAGTTTCTGTTACAGATTTGCCTGCACACACTTCTGTTCACATGTTTCTGCAATGTAAATTTCTCTCATGGTCATGTCCTCACTTGTAAGTGCTGTGATCCATTTGTGATGAAGACCATTAGTTTATGGATTGTTGAGGTCACAAGTTTGTAGAAGTAATTCAGCTCAAGTCTCTATACCCAGATTCTGTGCACACCTCTCCATCTGTTTCTGCTTATTAGTACTTGGGCAGAAACAACTTACATGTGTGATGGGTAGTTGACTGATAATCTTTAATTTATCACTTTTAAACTTCAGCAACAAAGCATAGTGGAAGACTAAAGATTAAAAAAAAAAGAAAAAGCCTGTGAATTACTGTCTGAGAGGATTATTTTGCTTTATAGTAATTAATTGCTTTCCTTTCAGTAGCAACTCTGTACTTCTAAAGCATTCCCAGCATTTTTTTTCTCCCATGAATATCTAACACTCAGATACTGATTTATCGGCTAAGTAATTAAAAAGCTGTCTTTGAAACAATGTCTGTCTGTGTTGTTCCTGTAAATGAAGTGCTCTCTTTTAATTCTCCAAGGGGATCTGGAAGAAGGAATGGAAGTCAGTGCTTGTACTGATGGGCAACAGATGGCTGCCATTAATAGCTATCTTAACATTAATGATGAAAGGCAAGAAAACGTGGGACAAATTACTCTGACAGCTGTTAATGAAAGCTTAAATTTTCTGGTTCATGGATGTGGGGATCCAGTTCTTAAGGCTGAGGTAAGAACCTTCAGTGGCAGTTAATTGTGGTGTGGCTTTTCCAGAATAGTGTTTAATCTTTCAGTTGTAGCATCTTCTAGGCAGGCTTCTGTTGTGAGTTTTGGTGAGTAACCAGGGGAATGTTGGTTTAAATTTTTAATTCATAATAATATTATTTTACAATTTGATGTGAAAAGATACCATGTTGAGAATTAAATAGTTCAGCTACACCTAGAAAGCATAGAAAATATAGTACCCTCTCTTAAAAGGTCTATTCTGTGAAGAGGGTAAGTAATGTGAGAACAACACTAATTTGCCAGGAGTGCTCAGCACATTGGTTACAAAACTGGGATTAGAATTCTAATAGGGTTTCGCATACCTACTGCTTGGAGGAGGCTTTACATGTTTTCATCCTTAGACTCTTCTGATTTCATTTCTAACCATTGAATAATGCAAAAGTAATTTCCCCTAAGAAATGGGAGGTCACTGTGGATTTTTGCTGTTGTTGAAACTATCACAAAATTTAAGTGATTTAGACCCAGTACAAGCAATTCTATATCATAAATTCAAAGTATTTGTTCATCTTCTCATAGGACAAAATTAATGAAATTGGGAACATTCTCAAAGCCAGACTGATTGAGAAGATAAAGAAGCTTGATGGATATATCTGGAGACTCAGGAGATCAGTAAGCACCTGCACAGCATTTGTGATAGTATCATGAAATGTTCATTCAGTGTTAATAAAGAATCATTAGGTTGTATACAGCTGTTTTGGTTTGCTCAAACATTTAAATGCCTAATCTGGTGCTAAACTGGAATTCATACATTGGCAAAAAGAACATTTCTTGGTCAAGACCTTATATCTCTGCACCTAACACTGAGAAGTTCAGAATTGCCTTGGAATGGAGTTAAAGTTTTGCTTGTGATCACTGTGTATTTTGATAGTTCTTCTTTTTTGGGAACCACTCCAGGTGCAGCGAATCTATTTTCTGTCTGAAGCAGTTGGCTGGCCTTCAATAGCCTCACAAAAGATAGCAGGATTCTTCCACAGTGTGGGTAGAGCTTTTACCCAAGTGTGGTAGCAAAGTGGAATCAAGCAGATACTAAGAAGCAAGCTCCCACTTTACCTGAAAAAAATTCAAGACGCTGTCCAGCAAATGCAGAATGAATTGCAAAGTAAGTAAAACCATGCAAAGCAAGGAGAAAAACTGCACAGGTCAATGACAGTGCAGGGGAGTGGGAGGGAAGGAGTATAAAAGTTGTTGAACTGCAGATATTTCTATTTTGATCTAGCAAAAGTAGTGACCTTTGCTCTTACATATTACGGAGAAGGAGCCTTGATGCAGTCAGCTCTAAGTAACCCCAGTGTGGCCATCCTTCTAATGAAATCACTGACGAAGCATTCTCGTGGTCAAGAGTCTGGATTCAGTCAGATGAGAACAAGACCTAATTCCTTAAGCTGAAGCAGTTATGGTTCCCTGGCAAGCATTCCCTCCCAAAGGGCTGTTCATATCCATCCTTGAGTTTTGAATGCTTGTACTAATCAGATTTCACTTGACCTGTTGTTTTCAAATCTATCTAGTAGCCAATATTTCTGGGTTATGGCCCATATTGAAACCATTGAGAAACATGGTCAGCCATAATTATCTGTGAGATCCTTCAGTTTTCAAAATAAGAGTAACATCTCATTTTGAAACATCTGACACTAGACTCTTTCCACTCAAAAATCAGATTTAGTTGATACACCTAATATAAGTGGAACAGGGTTACAGCTAAATGCCTGCTTTGGTTTTTCATGACACAGTGTCCACACACACACGCAGATGTGAAATATGCCTAACTGCCTTGAAGATAAAGCTGCCTTTTCCTGTTTTCTGTGTCCCTCCTTCACTTATGTTGGAAGATGCAAGGATTTAAAATTAAAAACCAAATCACTCTTGGTTATCACTTTGTAACACATTATTTAAGGATTGTTTCATGTAATGTTTGTTTCAGACCCATTAGCAACTTTGAAAGATGCCTACTATGATGTAACCTTAAAGCCACTGGATGAAGTTTGGCAGGAGAAGACAGAAGAGTACATGAAAAAAGTCCAGGCATTTTTGCCCAGGATTATAAAAGATGTTTGGCTAATGGAGCCAATCCAGATGACATTAAGGACTGTTAAAATAGGCTTGGATATGGTTGGTATAAATAATTTATTAATTTTTAATATTTTGAAGGAAAAGGCTTACAAATTTAAGTCTTAGCTTTGAACTGTGGATACACAAAAATACTTAATATTTTTATTTATGGAAATTCTGTGGTTATCTTTCTACATAAGAAGCTTATGCACAGCTAGTGTACTGTTCCTGAAATATCTAACTTGCTTTGACAGTAGTGCTTCAGTAGGACAACAGGAGAAGGATTTGCTTTACTGGTTTGGTTCAAATCAACAGCAGTGAACTGCTGCCATCCATGTAGCTTTTGCATTTTCTGTACAGAGAGGAGGGACTGCGATTGTACAAACAATTTTGGACTCCTGTAGTTGAAATGATAAAGGACATATCATGACACAAATTTATATTAAGAAAGATATCAATCCCTTTGTAAGCCCCTGTAGCACATTAACTCAGTGAAGTATTGGTGTACAATAAGTAATGTTCTTTTAGGAAAGATATATATTTCTATCCACTTTTTTTTTGCTGGAACAACTAAAGTCTGTCTTCTGGATACTAACCACTAAATGACAAGGTGCTGTCAGGCGAGTGATAAATGCAAGAGAGGTTAAAGTGCAATTTCTCTGATTGTTGCTTTAAAACTCATTATCAAGTATTGACCCCACACCAAAGCTGTACAGAAGAGTTTTGTAATCTCCTTTTCTGGCTCTCCAGTAGACCACACAGCAGATGCTCAGGTGGGCAGAGGCCATGGTTTCTAGAGCTGTGAGCAAGATCTGGAAGCCCTTACACAACCTTTACAGTTTTTCAGCCAGGTAATTGTTTTTCTTTGGAGGACTTCTGCTGCTGGGTACCATTCTAAATGGATATATGTGTTAATCTTATATGTTAATCTTCATATTAGCTTATATGCTTCAGGCTGAAGATAGCAACCTGCCCATTCTCTTCTGTGGGCACATCATATCATGATGTTTATGTTTGTTGTCTACTAGGATAGCCTGCATTTCAAAAGAAACTACCCAGCAGCAAACAAAATAGCAATAGCTATGATAACTTGGCCTTATATGGCATGTTTTTTTTTGTCAGTCTTAGTAATTGTACATCTTTGTTTTGCTATTCTAACCAGACTACAGTTCTTATGAATATTTCACTTCCACATTTCTAATATAGCAACTGCATTTCATCGGTTTAGCAGTTAAGGAGCACATGTTGTTTTGCTTGTATTCTGCAGGAACTGTTCAGTGGCAGTGAAACTGCCAGTACTTCCTAAAGCATACTGTTCTCTGGATCTGGCAAATATTACTAATTACCTCATTGAAGAAAAGCTAATGAGGCCTCTCAAAGATCTCTACAACATCAACATGGTTGCAGAGTATTATAGATTCAAACAAAGGATGATGGAGAGTCCCTTTGAACGTAAGCCCTTTCAAAGTGATGCTTTTGGTTTTTAGCTGGGTCAATTTCCAATTCATTCTAGTCTGCAAATCCTATCTGGAATAGTGGTTTACATAGAGATGCTCACTAATTTATAATTTTCCTTTAAACTTCTTTATATACACTATTTCTTCTAAAACAGTGATTGTATGTATGTCACATCGTGGCTAAAACTGTCATGCAAGAAATGCTCCTCTACTTAACAGTCATGCAAATTTTGCAACTCTTCACATTTCCTACTGTTGAGACTATAAATCAACACGTGGCATTTAGAATCATAGACTGGTTTGGGTTG